>NC_132794.1:89318855-89618855 GCF_048418805.1 Vulpes vulpes
AATATCTACACTTCTTAGCCAGAAAAATATGTAACAGAAGAAACAAAAGACATTTATATGTCTATATAAGCTATATAATAGCTCACTACCATGTGAAGGCAATTCAGTCCTCCAAATGCTAGCTGCAATAGGAACAATATTATCTTTTTGGAGCAACAAGTATCTCTTTATTGGTTGAGAACACTGAATGCCATAAATTTTTAAATCATTCCACAAGGGAATGGTTGAAATAGATGAGGAACTCCATTAAGGTTGATTGCTCTAGATTTTTTCATGTCTTTGGAACTTGATTTGGGGGTGTATATCTGTGATATTATTGCTCTAGATTTTTTCATGTCTTTGGAACTTGATTTAGGGGTGTATATCTGTGATATCTGAGTGTATATCTGTGTATATTATTCTGTAGTTCTTACACTAGACAGAATTATATTAATGCTCAGAAGTAAATATAAGGGTTAAATATATATATATATATATATATTTATGGGCACTGAGGGGGACACTTGACGGGATGAGCACTGGGTGTTATTCTGTATGTTGGTAAATTGAACACCAATAAAAAATTAATTTATTAAAAAAAGTATTTTTAAATTCAAGTATAATTTAACATATAGTGTTATATTAGTTTTGGGTGTATAATATAATGATTCAAGAATTCTATACATGACTCTGCTTATCATGATAACTGTACTCTTAATTCCCTCATCTATTTCGGGCATTCCCTTACCCACCTCCCCTCTGGCAACAACCAGTTTGTTCTCTATATTTAAGGGTCTGTTTTTTTGTTTGTCTTTTTTTCTTTATGTGTTTTGTTTCTTAAATTCCACATATGAATGAAATCATATGGTATTTGTCTTTCTCTGACTGACTTGTTTCACCTAGCATTATACTCTCTAGATCCATCCATATTGTTGCAAATGGCCAGATTTTGTTTTTATAGTTGAATAATATTCCATTACATATACTATATATATATATATATATATATATATATATATATATATATGCCACATCTTCTTTGTTTACCTATTGATGGATACTTGGGTTGCTCCCATATCTTAGCTATTGTAAATAATGCTGCAATAAACATGGGGGTGCGTGTATCTTTTTGAATTAGTATTTTTGTTTCCTTTGGGTAAATACCAAGTAGTAGAATTACTGGGTCATATGATAATTCTATTTTTAATTTTTAAGGAACTTCCAAACTGTTTTCTACAGTCACTGCACCAATTTACATTCCACCATTAGTGTACAAGTATTCCTTTAGCTCCACATCCTCACCAACACTTTTTATTTCTTGTGTTTTTATTAGAGCCATTCTGACAGATGGTATGTGATATCTCATTGTTGTTTTGATTTGCATTTCCCTGATGATGTTGAGTGTCTTTTATGTTTCTGTTGGCCATCGATATGCCTTCTTTGGAAAAATTTCTATTCATCTCATCCGCCCACTTTTTTATTGCATATTTTTTACTGTTGAGTTATAGAAGTGCTTTATATATTTTGGATATTAACCCCTTATTAGATACATCATTTGCATATACCTTCTCCCATTCTTTTTGTCTTTTTATTTGCTCATTGTCTTTTTTCACTGTGTAAAAGCTTTTTATTTTGGTGTAGTCCCAACAACAGCTTCATTTGCATTTTCTTCTCTTGCTTCAGAAGACATTATCTAGAAAAATGTTTCTATAGCTGATGTCAGGTTACTGTCTATGTTTTCTTCTAGGAATATTATGGTTTCAGGTCTCACATTTAGGTCTTTCATCCATTTTGAGTTTATTTTCGTGCATGGTATAATAATGTGGTTCAGTTCCATTCTTCTGCATGTAGCCATCCAGTTTTCCCATCACCATCTGTTGAATAGACTGTCTTTTTCCCATTGTATATTCTTGCTTCCTTTATTGTAGATTAATTGGCTCTAAAAGTATGGGTTTATTTCTGGACTCTCTTCTGTTCCATTGATCTCTGTGTCTATTTTTGTGCCATACCACATAGTTTTGATTACTACAGCTTTGTACTATATTTTGAAATCTGGGATTGTGGTATCTCCAGTTTTGCTCTTTTTCTAGATTGCTTCAGCTATTCAGGGTCATTTGTAGTTCCACACAAATTTTAGAATTATTTGTTCTAGTTTTGTGAAAAATGATGCTGGTATTTTAATAGGGATTGCATTAAATCTATAGTTTGCTTTGAGTAGAATGACCAATTAACAATATTTGTTGTTCCAATCCATGAGCAAGGAATATCCATTTATTTGTGCCATCTTCAATTTCTTTTATCAGTGTTTTATAGTTTTTAGAGCATAGGTCTTTTGCCTCCTTAATTAAGTTTATTTCCAGCTATTCTAGTCTTTTTGGTACAATTGTAAATGGGATTGTTTAATTAATTTCTCTAGCTGCTACTTCATGAGGAGTGTATAGAAATGCAACGAATTTCTGTACATGAATTGTGTACCAAGACGTTACTGAACTCCTGTTGATACAGGAGTAGTATTCTAGTAGTTTTTTGGTGGAGTCTTCAGGATTTTCTCTACATAGCATCATGTTATCTGCCAATAGTGAAAGTTTGACTTCTTTATCAATTTGGATGACTTTGTTCCTTTTCGACTTCCAGCACTATGTTGGATAAAAGTAGCGAGAGCCCCGGTGGCGCAGCGGTTTAGCGCCGCCTGCAGCCCGGGGTGTGATCCTGGAGACCCAGGATGGAGTCCCACATCGGGCTTCCTGCATGGAGCCTGCTTCTCCCTCTGCCTGTGTCTCTGCCTCTCTCTCGCTCTCTCTGAATGAATAAATAAATAAATCTTTAGAAAGATGAATGGATAAAGAAGATGTGGTTTATGTATACAATGGAATATTACTCAGCCATTAGAAATGACAAATACCCACCATTTGCTTCAACGTGGATGGAACTGGAGGGTATTATGCTGAGTGAAATGAGTCAATCGGAGAAGGACAAACATTATATGTTCTCATTCATTTGGGGAATATAAATAATAGTGAAAGGGAATAGAAGGGGAGGGAGAAGAAATGGGTAGGAAATATCAGAAAGGGAGACAGAACATAAAGACTCCTAACTCTGAGAAATGAACTAGGGGTGGTGGAAGGGGAGGAGGGCGGGGGCTGGGGGTGAATGGGTGACGGGCACTGAGGGGGGCACTTGATGGGATGAGCACTGGGTGTTATTCTGTATGTTGGCAAATTGAACATCAATAAAAAATTTATTATTAAAAAAAAAAGTAGCAAGAGTGGACATCTTTGTCTTGTTCCCGATCTTAGAGGAAAGGCTTTCAAGTTGTTTGTTTTTTTTTTTTTTTTCCATTGAGTAATGATTTTAGCTGTGGGTTTTTTATAGATGGCCTTTAATATATTGAGGTATGTTCTCTCTAAAACCTACTTTGTTGAGAGTTTTTATCATGAATAGATATTGTCCTTTGTCAAGTGTTCTTTCTGCCTCTATTTTTATGATAGCATGGTTTTTATTCCCCCTCTTATTGATGTGATGTATCACATTGATTAATTTGCAAATACCGAACCACCCCTACAACCCAGGAATAAATCCACTTGATTGTGGTGAATCATTTTTTAAAATGTATGTTGGATTTGGTTTATTAATATTTTGTTGAGGACTTTTGCAACTATGTTTATCAGAGATATTGGTCTGTAGTACTCTTTTGCTGTAGTTTCTTTATCTGATGGCTGGCCTCCAATGATGAATATGGAATCTTTTCTGGCCTCCAGTAATGAATATGGAATCTTTTCTTCTTCTTCTATTCTTTGAAATAGTTTAAGAATAATAGTTATTAACTCTTCTTTAAATGTTTGGTAGACTTCACCTATGAAATTATTTGGTCCTGGACTTTTGCTTATTGGGAGTTTTTTATTACTAATTCAGTATCATTGCTCATAATCAGTCTGTTCACATTTTTTATTTTTTCCTGATTCACTTTTGGAAGGTTATATGTTTCTAGAATTTATCCATTTCTTCTAGGGTGTCCAATTTGTTGATGTATAATATTTTTGTAATATTCTCTTTAAATCTTTGTATTTCTGTGGTGTTATTTATCCTAATTTCTGATTTTTAAAAATTTGAGTCCTTTTGTTATAAATCTGGCTAAATTTTGTTGATCTTTTAAAAAAAAAACAGTTTCTTGGGCAGCCCCGGTGGCTCAGCAGTTTAGCACCGCCTTCAGCCTGGGGAGTGATCCTGGAGACAGGGATGGAGTCCCACATTGGGCTCCCTGCAGGGAGCCTGCTTTTCCTTCTGCTTGTGTCTCTGCCTCTAGGTGTGTGTGTGTGTGTGTGTGTGTCTCAAGAATAAATAAATAAAATCTTTAAAAAAAGACAAACAGTTTCTCATTTCATTGGTCCCTACTATGGGTTTTTTAGTCTCTATTTCATTTATTTCTGCTCTAAATTTCCTTCTTTCTACTGGCTTTGGGCTTTGTTTTTTATTCTTTTTCTAGGTGCTTTAGGTGTAAAGTTATGTTATTTATTTGAGATTTTTCTTGTTTCTTTAAGGTAGACCTGTATTGTTATTATCTTCCCTCTTAAAACAGCTTTTGCTGCATCCCAAAAATTTTGAACATTGTGTTTTCATTTTTGTTTCCAAGCATTTTTTAATTCCTCTGATTTCTTAGTTGGGACCCATGTATTTTTCGGTAGTATGTTTTTTTCAGCTCCATGTATTTCTGTTCTTTCCAGTTGTTTTCTTGTGATTGACTTCTAGCTTCATACTGTCGTGATCAAAAAAGATGCATGATATAATTGCAGTCTGTTTGAGTTTGTTAAGATTTGTTTTGTGACCTAATATGTGATCTATTCTGGGGAATATTTCACATGTCCTTGAAAAGAATGTGTATTCTGATGTTTTAGGATAAAAGGTTCTGAATATACCTGTTAGATCCAGTTGGTCCAATGTGTCATTCAAAGCCACTTTCCTTGTTGATTTCCTGTCTGGAACATCTATCTATTGATGTAAGTTGTGTTAAAGCCCTCTTTTATTATTGTACTAGTATCAATTTTTTCCTTTATGTCTGTTAATACTTGCTTTATTTATTTTGGTGTTCCCATGCTGAGTTTAAATATTTACACTTGTTATGTCTTCTTGTCGGATTGTTCTCTTTATCATTATGTAGTGTCCGTGTCTATTGTTATAGTCTTTGTTTTAAAGTCTATTTTATCGGATTAAGTATTGCTTCCCCAGTTTCTAGTTTTCTTTTTACTTCCAAGCATGATAAATGTTTCTCCATACCTCTATTTTTGATAGAGGTATGCATGTGTCTTAGGCTAGAAGTGAGTTTCCTGTATACAGCATATAGATAGGTCTTGTTTTTTTATTCATTCAGTCATCCTATGTCTTTTGATTGGAGTATTTAGTTCATTCACCTTCAAAATATTTATTGATAGACATGTACTTATTGCCATTTTGTCACTTCTTTATGGTTATTTTTGTAGTTGTTCTCTGTTCCTTTTTTCTCTTGCTCTATTTCCTTATGGTTTGATGGCTTTCTTTAGTGATATGCTGGATTCCTTTCTTTTTATTTTTTTGCATATCTATTACAGGCTTTTGATTTGTGGTTACCGAAGGTTTATGTATAATATCCTATGCATATAGCAGTCTATATTAAGTTGATGGTTGCTTAATTTTGAACCCATTCTAAAAGCCCTAATTTTTTACTACCCCCTATGTCTTATGTATATGATGTCATTCTTTATATCCTAATGAAGAAGTATTAATAATGAAGTTACCACAAGATCTGATCCAACACAATTTTATTTAGCATTTTAAAGCATTATCAGAAACAGGGAACACAGAGTGAAAACCTTACATTTGCAGAGTACAGAAAGTTTTCTAGATTTTAAGATGTCAAAGAAACAAGGAGAAAATATAATTTCATTTCACAAAACACTATGAGAAGAAAAAAATGTAAAGACTAAATTTTTTAGATAGTTTTATAAAGGAAAAACATGGGTCTTAGGGAAAAATAATAACTATCAAATAATCACACATATCAAGTTATCAGGTAGCATACATCATCTCGTTCAATCCTTAATAATCGTTCAAAATAGCCATTATTCCAATTTACAGTAAAGCTGAGGCTCAGAAAGTTTAAGTAGCTTGGCCAACAGTACAACAAAGGTTGTTGAATGCCTACATGAATGAATCTGTCTTGAATCATTAGCATCACTACCTCTAGAGACTGAATTTGGTTTTTCATATATCAAGAAAAGAACTGACCCAGAAATTGTAGATTCTGTCACTCTTGACCTTAATCTAGAATAAAGTACTGACAATTAGATACCTATAAGACAACAACAACAAAATCCTGAGGCATGGTTATTAAGTCTTGATTCCCTGGCAACTTTAAAGATCTGGGATATTCTACAGTCAAATAATAGAAAACCAAATTTTATCATAGGAATTTTATTTCTATACTTGATAGGTTGACTTCTATGATCTTAAAGCCACAATCTTCATTATTCATCATTAGGAATTAGGGAAAAGTAAGTTTAGAGAAGAAACAGTGGTCCATACCAGAGTGGAAACTTGTTGAAAAACCTCTTTGGAATTGTGTGGAAGGATGTCAAACTCAATGTTATTAATATATGTGAGCTGGAATTACAAGTTATTTGTAAGGAAAATGCATTCCTAAGAAATTTGTTATGTTCTTTGTGAATAAAATCAACCAGCAGAGAGGGCTGCCAAAAGACTATAGGAGTTACATAGCACCTACCTTACCAACAGGTTGTACTACAAAAGTTCATTTCAAACTTAATTGTTGAAGAATACAGAATTCATTTCACCAGGAAACAACATTCCAAATCTGGAATTAGCACTATGGCCTGCAAGCCAAATAGAGCCCACAACCTGGCTATGTATGGCCTACAAGCTAAAAATGGCTTTCACACTCTTAAATGGTTGAAAAAAAATCAAAAGATGACTAATATTTCATGACACATAACAATTACATGTAACTCAAATTTAAGTGCCCATAGATAAAAGTTTTATTAGAATATAGCCACAGTCATGTGTTTATGTATTGTCTAAGGCTGCTTTCATCTATAGCAGCAGTTACAACAGAGACTCTATCTCTCACAAAACCTAAAACAATACACTTACACTTTATTTGGCCCTTTACAGAAAAAATTGCTGGTCCTCATTATAAATGAATATTACATTCCCAAGTTGGCTGGCAAAAAGTGATATTATTTAAAATGTGATTGTGCTATGGTGTTAATAGCTTCCCCAAGTCCATGCCTGCCTGGTGGCATTCCAGCTATGGAAGCATTGAATATCAGAGCAAACTTTTCAGTCATAGTTTCCTAACTTTGCTTATGCTGTTCAGACAACTTGGAATATCCTTCCCCCAACTAAAAAACTTTAAAAAATTCAGCTAACATTTATGACTTAAAAATCGAGCGTTTTCAAGGTAAGTATTGCACATGCACTGCTTTATTTACACTTCACAGTAACTCAATGAAATAGTGACTATGAATATGCCCATTTACAAGTGGGGAAATTGAGACCACAAGAAGTTAAATATTGGCTCCAACTAATAATTTTGGTAGGTGTTAGAGTCAGGATATAAACCCTGGCAATCTAGCACAATCTTGAATATTGTGCTATTATCCACAAACCACAAGCTATATCCCCTTTTTAACTTTTGAAAGTCTTCCAATATTTAAGATTTAATTTAAATGCTAGCATCTTCATGAAACCTTTCTCACAGATTCCCTATGCTCAGAAGTTCAAATAACTACGTTAATTGTTTTATCAGCCCTTTGCCCATCTATGAAAGTATTCTTTACTCTGTATTCTAATTTATACGACCCCATTCCCCACCCCCCACATGCACAGACAAACAAAATGTGAATTTTGGGCCCATTGAGGGCATAAAACTACAGTTCACTATATCATACTCAATAGTTACTTTATAAATCCATTTTGATTGAATGGATTAAAGTAGAGCAGCTGGCTTCTGATATTAAACAAAATATTCTACTGAAGAAAATTCATCAGCTGGTAAAGATATTAAAATATTCTCATTATGAAAGGTAGGAAGCTTGGTTTCATTTGCTGTTCTAGGAAAGTGATAATCAAGAAATTCTCTGACCCATATAATCATCTCAACCAAGCCTTAAATATAGCCAATACAACATGAGGGGATGCTGTGAGGGAGCTTAAATAAGCTCTTACATCATATAAGATCTAGCCAGAAAAACAGAAGTCCCAGCATTCATATCTCTTTGGGGTTAAGACCTTTTTCAATCTTTTTTATTCACTCAATATTTTATTTAAATCCTCATGGAGATCCCAATTATAAAACAGACAAAACTGCAACTTGTGATTGAAGCAGTGGGGGTTGGAGAGGTGAGAAACAGAAAGATCTAGAATTCTTCCATTTCCAAAGGACCTCTGGAACACGACAACAGAACATCTAGGACACAGAGTACAATTTGGCTTGGGAGACCATACTGAAATAAATGCTAATTCATCCATGCATTTTCATACATTAGTACTGTATTACTTACTAGCTCATCAACTATACATAGAGCAAAATAGGCCTTGAAGCAATCAGCATTCAATATCTGCCTGTTGACATAATGTGAAGATAAATTTTGATGGATACAAGGCCAAGAAAAAATCTGGAGGAATCAGGAGAGGACAGACCTATGAGGGTGATCATATCAGAGAATCACTGGACAACGAAAAGATAATGATCCTGGCACTATCAAGAGGGGGATTTTGGAAAGAGGACTTAGAGGGCCATATTTCAACATTGCAGGTTGATGCTAGAGCCACCACTGGTAAACAATGTGGCTACTTTACTTATGACTACAAGATGTCCTATAATTTAAATATCATATACAGGGGTGAACCTTTGAAATACAGGCTCTCTAGTGTGGACAAGGATAATGAATTGTCCAGTATGATATCAAGGTAGAAACCCATGCTTAAACTGAAAAAAAAAATAATTATGTACTCCTAATTAAGTACTGGTTAGCAGACATATCAAGAAAGTGTTCCATTTGACTCCTTAACAGGGGTACTGGCTGGGCTGGATCCAAGGCTCAGATAGCTATAACATAGGGTGGAGCAAGTGACATTTTTAGCACTCTGCAACCAGAGCTCTAAGGGTACTGGACATCAGGCTGACACCATGGAAGCCCAAGAGAAGAAGCAGCAAGCTGGCCTCCAGAGAGAAAAAAATAGAGAGGTAGGAATTTAAGGGGCTTTACTCATGATTTTCAAATTGGTCAGACCTAAAAGTCTCATAATTCCAAATGTCAATTCTTGGAAATTAAAAAAAAAAAATCTCTACTTGGGATTCAGAAAGTCTGCTTTGAAGTCCTGTTACTTCCACTTACTAAAACTATGACTTGTTATTTAACTTCTCTGATCTGTCCAATGGGGCTAATAATATTTGTCCCATCTCTTGGTGTTGTTTAACCTCCTATTAATATGTGGATGACAAATTTCATATTATTCAACTTAATGCTACTTAATGCTATCATCAGATCGTCAGTTTAGAATGTACAGTTATTCTTGCCTATGCCTATGGGAGAATGATTGTGGAAAGATACATTATTGCTTACAAAATAGAGCAGAATCCCTAGAGAAAGTTTTTAAACAAGACACCTGCATTGTGCACCAAGTCCCAAAAGAGTAGAGCAAGCAAGAGATAACTATCAAGAAGGCCTCATTAGGATTCTTGGGACAAGAGGTGGAAACAATGTTGTTATAAGTGGAAAGGAGGGGCACCTGGGTGGCTCAGTCTGTTAAATGCCTGTCTTTGGCTCAGGTCATGATCCTGAAGTCCCAGGACTGAGCCCCACATTGGGCTCCCTGCTCAGCGGGGAGTCTGCTTCTCCCTCCCCTGTGGCCTACCCCCTCACTTTGCGCGTGCTCTCTCTCTCCTCTCAAATAAATAAATAAAATCTTTTAAAAATATATAAGTGGAAAGGAAAATCCTTGATTCCCCCAAGGAATGAAATATGTGACAGCAGTTGAAGAGAAGGAAAAGACAGAATCTTTGTTGACTACTGGTTCCCACAAAAAGTCACAGGCAATGAGACCTAAGCTTTGGGAAAAAAATTATGGGAGAGGAAATAACAAGGCAGTTAGGATCTAGGAAATTCCAATGCCCAAATCACTGACATTATTTCTGGGAGATCTCGTCAGTAATTCCAAAGGCTAGGAAACAGGAATAAACCTGATTAAATACACACACACACACACACACAGATGTGCTTGTGTTTATATGAATGTATGTATGTGTATGTGTGTATATATGTATGTATATAATTTTTAAATTTATTTCCCAACTTAGGAAAATTTGTCCTGTAAATTACCATATACAGTTATATACAGTTGCTGCTTCTTGTCTCCTCTTACTCACCCTGCCCACTGCCACTAAAGGATAACCAGTAGAGGAAACTTATAGCTAGCATCCTCTTCTTCAATACCCTTCTGCTTCAAGTTTAGAAGGGGTCTGTGTCAGAGGTATTCAAGCCTACAATCGGTAAGACAGCTCAGCTACCTTATGGGTTAAATAGGTCTTTAGTGCAGGCCTAAAAAACCTAACTCTCCTTCATGTGCTTACTAACCTTATAAGAGTTTTTTCTAATAGAAGAACATCTTCTGGGCTCTCAAATAATGGTAGTTGGGGATGCCTGGGTGGCTCAGTGGTTGAGTGTCTGTCTTGGGCTCAGGGTGTGATCCTGGGGTCCGGGATCAAGTCTTGCATCAGGCTTCATGTGAGGAGTCTGCTTCTCCCTCTGCCTATGTCTCTGCCTCTCTCTCTCTCTCTCTCTCTCTGTGTATCTCATGAATAAATAAATACTTTTTTAAAAATGGTAGTTGGATTTTTAAGAATCTATTAAGTTGAGAAAATACATAATGAAAAAAAGATGCTATGAACTTAAAACTTTTAAATGAATTTCAGTTCTTATCGCCATAATAAAAATATTTGATATATATAATTAATAAATACATACATAATTGAGAAATTATATGCACTATGCAAAACATAAAATTTATTTAGCCTACAGGTAATAATTAGTATGTAAATGGATTAAAAAACCTCTACTAATTCTGAGGTTCCTAGAAACCAGAGGTCCACATGTTAGGAACCACTGATTTATAAGACTAATCTCACACAGAAAATGCACCCTGGGTTCTAATCAATCAACCAAGCCAAATTAATGATAATGGTTAAACATTAGACTAAGGTAGTGATTCTCAACTTTTTCTTCTTATTATCTCCCCCAGGAGCCCTTTAGGACATTTGGTTTTTTTTAATCACCCTCCCTCCTCCATGAAATTTTAATACTACACATATACTTTATACCTGCTTTATCACTGTAGCCCTTTGGAGGAGCACAAACCATTGTAATATCTAAGTTTTTTTAAACATATTCTGGTAAAAACTAACTTTTCTTGGGGGCTATATTGCGACTATTGAGGATGCATGGACTAAGGAATTATTTTATTTAATCCCTACACTAAGATGGATATTATTATTATTATTATTTTTATAAAGACAGTAAACCTATAAGAGACTAAATAAATTTACCCAGTTTGTCAGACTCACTAAACCTACTTGAGGACTGTGTAAAAACATTATATATGGTACATTTCCCAGGCCAGCCAATAGGATACCCACTAATACAAGTTGCCCCTAAAGAATAACAATGTCAAAACCATGCATTCTGCATCAGGAAAAGCTGCTGTATAAATGGTCAGGTTTTTCTCCTTTGACACTCATTATTTGAGTAAGCCTGGAAAATGTTGGTGTGGGCGACCACGAACTAGCTGGAGTAACTGAACCAAACCAGGCCCGGACTTGCGTCCCTCATTCACTCAAAAGGCTTGGGAGCCTAAAGGGTGAATAGTTGGTAGACGCTTGAGAAAGGGCTTGAGCAATGGTTCTCAGGGCTCACTTGTACGTGATCGCCCACATAACACAATAGATACAACTTATTCTGACCTGGTCATAAATGAAAATAAGGGTCTGTGCTGTCCTTGCTGGTCTGTTTACCATACCTAATGTTCCTTTGAAGTATGCACATCTGGAGCAACAAACTTATCTATTTACCAAGGTCTTCTGGCACCTGTAAGTCTGTCTTGCATGCTGAGAAAAGGGAACTTTGGAGGGTTTCACAAACCTGCAAAAAATAAACACCTTCTTGGCTTTGTTTTGCTCATGCTATAAAATGTTGTAAAACCTTGAATAAAGCTGGCACTGCTTGGACATCATCCACTGTGTCCCTCCTGTCCCCATCTCTTTACTTTTCTTTTATTTTCCTCATCCCCTTATCCTCAGGACCCTGATCGTGTTGCCACAGTGCGCGCAACATGTTGGCTTGGTTTTAGAGTAATTTTGAACACTACTGATAAAATGCATATTATTTAACAATACTTATAAATGTTTTATAATTTTCATTTCCTAATAATCCAAGGAATTTAAAAAATTATGGTTCTCAGATCATTTCTTTCTTCAACAACTGAGAGTATATGTAAGAGCAGGTTCCACCATTGGGTAATTTTAGTAGGCAGCAATCATATTTAATTATGTCAAACTAATTTTTTTACTACTATTATCTTCACAAACTGTTACCAAAACAATTTATGACTATTGTCATGGGAGAACAGATGCATAAAATGTTGATGTTAAAAAGATTAATAAAAGATAATTTCAACTGACGCCCAACAATTGTATCCCTAGTTAGGACAAGAATTAAGATGTGAATCGTAGTCGAGAACTTTCTCTTCTCAATTGGAAGAATCAATTTAATCCAGGTGGCCACAAAAAGAAAATAAAACTAAAGATTTAAAAAACAGAAGGTGTGCTGGCTGATTCCTAAGATATTTCCAAATTAGTAAGTCACTAACTGTAGTTTAAAGAAAATGTGAAAGATTTCTCCTTCCAGCCAACATGAAGTATAAGAACCAGTCTCAATACATGAAATAATGACTTTTAAGACACTGGATATCAGACAAAAAGGATAGTGAACTCTGACAGATAAGAAACAAATAAGGTGGGCACTATAATTTCTCATCTTTCTGCCTTAAGAGGGTTTATATGCTATGACACAGAGTGGAAGACTCCTTGATTTGAAGAGATGAAGATGAGAATCTGGAGAGACCTAGTTCAGAGTGCCAGAGAGCAGAGAGATGCAGGGAGACCTAGCCCTGGATATCTGGAGAAAGTCTTCCTCAAGTATTCAGCATATTTGTATGAAGAAACTACCTGAGGCCATGGAAAGAACCATACAAAAAATTACAGGGAACAGTGCTTGATGCTCACCAAGACTGAGAATGGTGCTAATTTCCACCAGCCAGACTGGAAAGAGTCATTATTCACAGCACATTAAATAGAGTACACAGATGAGTCTGAAGTGCCTCAATTATGGAGATTATTACCCCTAGACTGAACATTGCTCCTACCAAATCATAAAAGCAAGCCATGAGCAGCACATCAAATGGTTTCCATGTAATTTAACTCTATCCCTAAACAAAGCTCAAAACAATATATAAGAATGAAAAAGCATATAGATCCTGACAAGATAAGATTCACAGTCTCTGGCATGCAGTTAAAGATTATCTGTTATGCAAAGAGGCAAGAAAACACAACTCAATACAAGAAAAATAATCAGTTAAGCAAAACCAAACCAAAACTGACAGGTATATTAGAATTGGAAGAATAAAAAAAGAACCTTAAAACAATTACTGTAATTGTATTCTATACTTTAGAAAGTTAATAGGGATATGGAAGATACAAAACAGAACCAAATCAAGTTCTAGAGATAAAACCTACAATGTGTGAGATTAAAAGTATAATGGATGGGATTAACAATTGATTAGACAACTCAGGAAAAAATATTAATGAATTTGAAGGGGTAATACTGAAAATGACCCAAAGTAAAACACAGAGAAAAGAAGGATCCAAAAAAATGAAAAGATACTCAGTGAGATGCAGGACAATTCCAAGAAACCTAATATACAGATAATTCAAATCTCAAAAGTAATAGAGAAGGGTATAAAATTATTTGGGGGAAATTATGGATGAAAACTTTCCAAATCTGATGAAAACTACAGAATCACAGATCCAAGAGTCTTGCAGAACCCTAAGCATAAGAAACAAAGAAAACTAAATGAAGGCACATCATAATCAAATTGCTCAAAAGTAATGATAACACAAATAGCATGATTTCACTCATATGTGGAATTTAAGAAACAAAGCAGAAAAGCAAAGAAAAAAAATGCGTGTGCAAACCAAGAAATAGACTCTTAACAATAGGAAACAAACTGATGGTTACCAGAGAGGAGGTAGGTTGGAAATGGGTTAAGTAGGTGATGGAGATTAAGGAGTGCAATTGTGATGAGTACCAGGTGATGTATGGAAATACTCAATCACTATATTGTACACCTGAAACTAATATAATACCGTATGTTAACTAATTGGAATTCATTTTATTTTTAAGTAATCTCTACACCCAATGTGGGCCTTAATTCACAACCTGAAGATCAAGAGTTACATGTTTTACCAACTGAGCCAACCAGGTGCCCCAATTAACTGGAATTTAAATAAAAACTTAAAAAAATTTTTTTAAAGAGAAAATGTTTAAAGCAGCCAGAAGGAAAAAATACATGTTCCATTCAGAGAAGCAAAGATAAGACTTCAGATTTCTCATTGGAAGCAATGCAAGTGAGAAGATGGGAACAACATCTTCAAACTATTTTTAAAATAATTTTCAAAAACCAACAACCCTGTCAATATAGAATTTTATAGCTGGCCAAAATAACTTTCAAAAAATAGTGAAATAAAGACAGATATGTAAAAGGTCAAATAATTCATTATCAGCAGACCTAAAATACACGAAATGTTAAATAATGTTCTTAAGGTAGAGAAAAATAATAGCAGATGGAAATTTGGATCTATACAAAAGAATAAAGAGTACTAGAAATTAGGAACATAGGAATAGATATGTAATATTTTTAATGATTTAACTATATTTAAACAATAATTTGCTATTAATACAAAAATAATAGCAATGTATTGTGGAGTTTATGATATGTGAAAGAAAAGTGCAGGGACGCCTGGGTGGCTCAGCAGTTTAGAGCCTGCCTTTGACCTAGGGGTGATTCTGGAGTCCTGGGATCAAGTCCCACATCGGGCTCTCTGTATGGAGCCTGCTTCTCCCTCTGCCTGTGTCTCTGCCTCTCTCTCTCTGTGTCTCTCATGAATAAATAAATAAATAAATAAATAAATAAATAAATAAATAATCTTTTCTTAAAAAGTAAAGTGCATTATAAAAGTAAAATGCATGACAACAGTGATACAAAGGCTAAGAGAGGACAAATGGGTGTATACCACTGTAAGCTTCTTAATACTACACATAAAATGGTATGATGTCACTTGAAGGTATTCTATGAGAAGTTAAAATGTATACTTTAAACCTTAAAAGCAATCACTAAAATAACAAAACAGAATAACAGTTTATAAGCCAATAAGGACAACAAAATGGAATCATAAAAAATCAATTAATGCAAAAGGTAGTGAAAAAGGGTAAAGCAAAGATGGGACACATAGAAAACAAATAAAATGGCAGACTCAAACCTAAACATATCAATAATCAATATAAACTCTCTAAACACCTTGATTAAAAAGCAAAGATTATCAGAGTGGATAAAAAAGCAGGATAAACCATATATTGTCTACCAGAACTGCATTTTAAATATAAAGAAACAAATATACTAAAAGCAAGAGAATGGGCAAAATTTCACCATGCTAACAGTAGTCAAAAAAGAGTGGTTATATTTACAAACACAAAGATTTCAGAGCAAAGAATATTAACAGGGATAGTTATTTTATAGTGATAAGGAAGTAAATAAGTCAAGAAAAAAGAATTATCCTAAACATTTATGCATCTAATAACAGAGCTTCAAGGTGCACGAAGTAAAAACTGACAGAATGACAAGAAATGTATAAATGCATAATTTTTTTTTTTATTTATTTATGATAGTCACAGAGAGAGAGAGGCAGAGACACAGGCAGAGGGAGAAGCAGGCTCCATGCACCGGGAGCCTGATGTGGGATTCGATCCCGGTTCTCCAGGATCGCGCCCTGGGCCAAAGGCAGGCGCCAAACCGCTGCGCCACCCAGGGATCCCTAAATGCATAATTTTAGTCAGAGATTTCAATACTATTCTCTCAATAATTTATGAAAAAGTGTTTAACAACTTTGGTTGTTAAAATGTCTATGCTACCCAGAGCAATCTATACATTCAATGCAATCCCTATCAAAATGCCATTGACATTTTTCACAGAGCTGGAGCAAATAATCCTAAGATTTGTATGGAACCACAAAAGACCTTGAAGAGCCAGGGGAATGTTGAAAAAGAAAACCAAAGTTGGTGGTATCATAATACCAGACTCCAAGCCATAGTACAAATCTGTAATCATCAAGACAGTATGGTACCAGTATAAAAACAGACACATATCAATGGAACAAAACAAAGAACTCAGACACTCTATGGTCTACGAATCTTTGACAAAGCAGGAGAGAATATCCAGTGGAAAAAGGATAGTCTCTTCAATAAATGGTGCTGGAAAATTGGACAGCCACATGTAAAAGAATGAAACTGGACCACTTTCTTACACCATTCACAAAGCTAAACTCAAAATAGATCAAAGACCTAAATATGAGACAGGAATCCATCAAAATCCTAGAGAAGAACGCAGGTAGCAACCTCTTTCACCTTGGCTGTGGCAACTTCTTGCTAGACATGTCTCCAAATGCAAGGGAAACAAAAACAAAAATGAACTGTTGGGGTTTCATCAAGATTAAAAGCTTCTGCACAGAAAAGGAAACAGTCAACACAATAAAAAGCAACCTAAGGAATGGGAGAAGGTATTTGCAAATGATATATCTTGACTAGTATCCAAGATCTATAAAGAACTTATCAAACTCAACACCCAAAAACAAAATAATCCAGTCAAGAAATGAGCAGAAGACATGAACAGACATTTCTCCAAAGAAGACATCCAGATAGCTAATAGGCACATGAAAAAATCTTCAAATTAGTCGGCATCAGGGAAATACAAATCAAAACTACAATGAGATACCACCTCACACCAGTCAGAATGGCTAAAATTAACAAGTCAGGAAATGGTAGAAGTTGGCAAGCATGTGGAGAAAGGGAAACCCTCTTACACTGTTGGTGGGAATGCAAGCTGGTGAAGACACTCTGGAAAACAGTATGGAGGTTCCTCAAAAAGTTGAAAATAGAGCTACCCTATGACCCAGTAATTGCACTACTGGGTATTTACTCCAAAAATGTAGTGATCCAAAGCAGCACCTGCACCCCAATGTTTATAGCCGCAATGTCCATAATAGCCAAATCTTGGGAAAAGCCAAGATGTCCATCAACAGATGAATGTATAAAGAAGATGTGATAATGGGAACTCTGTATATTATATATATATATTGTGTGTATGTGTATATATATATATATATATATATATATATATATATATATATAATGTAATACTACTCGGCCATCAGAAAGGATGAATACTTATCATTTACATTGATGGGGATGGAACTGGAGGTTATTATGTTGAATGAAATAAGTCATTTGGGAAATAGTGAAAGGGATTAAAGGGGAAAGGAGAGAAAATGAGTGGAAAATATCAGTGAGGGTGACAGAACATGAGAGACTAACTCTGGGAAACGAACAGGGGTAATGGAAAGGAAGGTGGGTGGGGGGTTGGGGTGACTGGGTGATGGGCACTGAGGGAGGGACTTGATGGGATGAGCACTGGGTGATAGGCTATATGTTCGCAAATTGAACTCCAATAAAAAATAATTTAAAAAATAAATAAATTAAATTAAATTAAAAAAGAAATAAGTTATTTGGGGAAAGACAATTATCATATGGTTTCACTCATATGTGGAATATAAGAAACCATGCAGGAGATCATAGGGGAAGGGAGGGCAAACTGAATGGGAAGAAATCAGAGAGAGAGACAAACCACAATAGACTCTTAACTCTGGGAAAAAGCTGAGAGTTGCTGGAGGGGTTGCAATGGATAATTGGGTGATGGGCATTAAGGAAAACATGTGATATGATGAGCACTGGGTGTTATATACAATTGATAAATTATTGAACACTGTACCTGAAACTAACAATGTAGTATATGTTGGCTAATTGATTTTAAATAAATAAATAAATAAATAAATAAATAAATAAATAATAGAAAGACCCTTAGAAAAATCATAAACATTTGGAATCAAATATTAAAAATTTTAATAACATACAATCCAGCAATTTCACTCCTTGGTATTTACCCAAATGAACTTAAAGCTTACTTTCACACAAAAACCTGCACATGGATGCTTATATCAGTTTTTTTCATGATTGCTCAAATTTGGATACAATCAAGATATCTTTCAATAGGTAAATATATAAACTGTGGTACATTTAGACAATGGAATATTATTCAGTGCTAAAAAGAAATGAGCTATGAAACCACTAGGGCATAGGCAAACCTTATATACATATTACTAAGCCAGCCAAAAAGAGTATATGTACTGTATTATTCCAAATATTGACATTCTGGAAAAGGTAGAAATATGGAGACAATAAAAAGATCAGGGAAGGATGAATGGGTGAGCACAGCAGATTTTTAGGGCAGTGAAATAATTCTATAGGACATATAGCAGACCATGTTATTCTATAGACTATAATAGCAGACCATGTTACTATATAGTTGTCACAACCCATAGAACTACAACATCAAGAGTGAAGTCTAATGTACACTACTGAGTTTGGTTTCAGAATGATGTGTCAATGTTGATTGATCTATTATAACAAATGGGACTTTGATGGTGAAGCAAGCTGTGCCTGTGTGGGAGCTGGGAGTATATGGGAACTTTGTATTTTCCACTTAACTTAATTTTGCTATGAACCTTAAATTGCTTTAAAAAATACAGTCTGGGGAGCGCGGATGTCTCAGCGGTTTAGCGCCACCTTCACCCCTGGGTGTGATCCTGGAGACCAGGGATAGAGTCCCACGTTGGGCTCTCTGCGTGGAGCCTCCTTCTCTCTCTGCCTGTGTCTCTGCCCCTCTCTCTCTCTCTCTCTCTCTCTCTGTATCTCATGAATAAATAAATAAAATATTTAAAAAAGAAGTCTGGGAAAAAAAAAAAAAGAAGTCTGGGAGATCCCTGGGTGGCTCAAAGGTTTGGCACCTACCTTCCGCCCAGGGTGTGATCCTGGAGTCCCTGGGTCAAGTCCCACATTTGGCTCCCTGAGTGGAGCCTGCTTCTCCCTCTGCCTGTGTCTCTGCCTCTCTCTCTTTCTCTCTCTGTCCCTCATGAATAAATGAATAGAATCTTTAAAAATAAATAAATACATACATAAATAAAGTCTGTATGCAGAGACAGAAAAATTACAAAGTATTTTCAACTGAATGAAAATAAAAACAGAACATGAGAACTTATGGAACGACACAAAAGAAGTGCTTAGGAGAAAATGTATAGCATTAAATGCCTAGATTAGATCTCATCTGCTACCTTAAGAAACAAGAGAAATCAGAGAAAATTAAAGAAAAATAACTAGAAGATAATAATAAAGATCAAAGTAGAGTTAATAAAACAAAAAAATCAAAGTAATTAATTTTGAGAATATCAATAAAAGTGATAAACCTCAAGTCAGATAAATTAGAGGAAAAGAGAGAAGACATTAATTGCTAGTATTAAGAAATAGGTAATGTCACTACAAGTTCTACAAATAATAGATCCTACACAAGGGCACAAAGAGGAAAAAGTGAGAGGGAACCTGATAGACTTTTCTATTTGAGGAAATGAAGAGAAAAGTCTGGAGAGATCAAGGCATCTCGTTCAGAGTACCTAAATAGCTATATATCTGTTAAAGAAATTAAAATTGTAGCTAAAATAAACCCTTTCTACCTAGAAAATTCCAGATCCAGATGGCTTCATTAGCAAATTCTACCCACATTTAAGGAAGAAATTGTGACAAACTATCCAAGAAAATAGAAAAGGAGAGAGTACTTCCCAACTCTTCCTGTGAGGCCTGCCTGAATTATCCTGATATCAAAACAAAGACAATATAAGAAAAATACAGACCTTATGATATTTCTCATGAACATGATTCAAAAATTCCAAACATATTTTTAGCAAATTAGTTTTTGAATTAAATTTGACTCAAAAAAGAAGAAAAACACAAACAAAAAACAAAAACAAAAAAAAATAAATTTGATTCAAAATCATTGTGAATTAATGGATAATACATCATGAACCAGGAGAGTTTAGCCCAGGAATACCGAGCTAGTTTAACATTTGAAGATGAATTGATAAAATTTACTGCATTAACAAACTAAAAAAGAAAAATGATACTATCTCAATAGACACAGAACAAGCATTTGACATCTACTCCAGTTAAAAACTCTCAACAAACTAGGAATAGAAACTTTCTCAACTTGATAAAGAGCATTAATAAGAAACCTAGCTGGCAATATACTTATGATGAAGGAATGAATATTTTTCTTTTAAACCAAAACAAGAGGGGATCCCTGGGTGGCTCAGTGGTTTGGCGCCTGCCTTTGGCCCAGGGCGTGATCTTGGAGTCCTGGGATCGAGTCCCACATCGGGCTCCTTGCATGGAGCCTGCTTCTCCCTCTGCCTGTGTTCCTCTCTCTCTCTCTCTCTCTCTCTCTCTCTCTCTCATGAATGAATAAAATCTTTAAAAAAAAATAAACGGAAACAAGACTAGGATATCTGCTTTTATAACTTCTATGTAACATAGTACTGGAGATTCTAACCAGTTGATTAAGCAAATAAAAAGAAATAAGAGGCATCTAGGTTGGAAATGAATAAGTAAAACTGTCTTTATTCACAGATAATATACCTGTGTAAAAAATTCAATAGGATATTAAAAAAAAAACCTGCTAGAACAAGTGACTTTAGCAGATTTATGGGATACATAATCAATATTTAAAAACTATGTTATTTCTAAACATGCTGACAATGAACAACTGGAAATTAAAAATTTTTAAGTAACATTTAAAATATTACCAAAATATGAAATATTTAGGGATATGTATGGGTATGCTCAGGCTGCCATAACAAAATGCCACAGATTGGGTGGCTTAAACAACAGACATTTATTTTCTCATAGTTCTGAAAGCTGGAAGTCTAAGGTAAAGGCAGCAGCAGAGTCGGTTTCTGGTGATACCTCTTTTCCTGCCTTGCAGACAGCCACCTTCTCACTATGTTCTCACATAGCATTTCCTCTGTATGTGCACATTCCTGTTATTTCTTCCCAGTGGATTAGGGTATTTTTACGACCTCATTTAACCTAAATTATTACCTTAAATGCCCTCTATGTACAGTCACATTGGGGTTAGGGCTTCAACATATGAATTCAGTCCACAACAGGATAACTCTGACAAAAATATACAAACAATCTGTGCACTGGAACTATAATATATTGCCCTGAGAAATTAAGGAAGACCTTAATAAATAGAGAGATAGTTATTGAATCGGGATGTTCAATATTGTTAAGCTGTGACTATTCCACAAATCAATTTATATGCTCAACAGAATCCCAGCCAAAATCCTAACAATCTTTTCTTTGCAGAAAGATATAAGCTGATTCTAAAATTCATATGGAAATGCAAAGGAACTAAACTAGCCAAACATCTCTGAAAGAGAAGAACAAAGTTGGAGGGCTAACACCATTTGATTTCAAGGATTATTTTAAAGCTACAGTAACAAGGACAGTAGTAACCAGGACAGCGGCATTGGCATAAAGACAAAACATAAATGGAACAGAATGGAGTGAAGAAATAAACCTAGACATATATGAAAAACAGATTTTTGACAAAAATGCAGTGGCCAAGCAGTAGAAAATGAATGGCCCATTCAAACAAATGGGATATGAAGGGACATAAGACACATTTTGGGCGTGCTAAATATGTTCACTATCTTGATTGTGGTGATAGTTTTTTGGGTGTGTGTATATATAATATATAGTACATATATGTCAAAAGTCATCAAATCAAATACTTTAGGTATATACTGTTTATTTTATATCAATCATATCTCAGTAAATCTGTTTTTAAAAAGAAAAATGTGAATAAGAACTGAATCTGGGTAAGGAGAATACATAAGTAATTTAAGAAATGGATAAACCATTTGCTAATAGGAGTGGTAATGTAGTTTAGTATTTATCTTAGGAAGGCTTGCTTAGTTTGAAAACATTAATAGACATTTGTTAAGTAGCAGTCATTTGTTTTCTATGTGTTTTTCTAATAAAAGCAGTTAAAGGAAATGTGAGAAACAAAACAGTTAAGTAATGTTTAAGTAGGAAATAGACTTAAATCTGACAAAAAGTGTGGCATCCAATAAATTTTTTTTTCTATAAATCTATTGATATTGAGGACCACTGATCCTTTATTTATTTATTTATTTTTTCCACTGATCCTTTAGAATGAGATTCTTTTTCCTAAAAAATTCGATTTTACTTAATACATTGTCATTAACAAGAAAGTTTTTATTTGCTTACTCTTATTTTTTTTTAACTGGCCTCTCTTCTAGAAAAGGGGCCCAAAAAAGGAGTCATTTCTAGGATATATTTCAGAAGGGTAAAGGCAAATTGAATTTAAATTAAAAAAAAAATATATATATATATATGAAGGGTAAAGGATCTGGAAGACTTCACCATGTTTAAATTGGAATTCTATAAACTGAATTTTATATACTAAAGTTTAACCAACTGGAATTTTAATTTGAAAAGCACAGGAGGAATAAATATGGAATACACTATTCATTATATTTGTTATTTATGCCATACTGTAATTAATATTTTGTTAAAAAGCAAAAGGTCAAAGTTTTATAAAAATAATTACATAGAAGAGAAATTTGTTCTTTCTAAGCAGCTAAAGTGATACTGCAGACCAATTCTTGGTAAACAGCCACTGGGTCACTGCAAAGGTCTATGGTTTTTAAGAGTTTTCATAATAGGAAACCAGTACTATAAGTTGAATATCAACAGAGCTATGGGTACCAGTGGATGTTTATTAAAAATTAACTATGTGTGGGATCCCTGGGTGGCCCAGCGGTTTGGCACCTGCCTTTGGCCCAGGGCACGATCCTGGAGACCCGGGATCGAATCCCACATCGGGCTCCCAGGGCGTGATCCTGGAGACCTAGGATGGAGCTCCTTGCATAGAGCCTGCTTCTCCCTCTGCCTGTGTCTCTGCCTCTCAGTCTCTCTCTCTCCCCCTGCTTTCATGAATAAATAAATAAAATCTTTTTAAAAAAAATTAACTATGTGATTGGGCAGCCTGGGTGGTTCAGCGGTTTAGCACGGCTTTCAGCTCAGGGCCTGATCCTGGAGCCCCCAGATCAAGTCCCTCGTCTGGCTCCCTGCATGGAGCCTGCTTCTCCCTCTGCCTGCGTCTCTGCCTCTCCTTCTCTCTGTGTCTCTCATGAATAAATAAATAAAATCTTGTTTTAAAAAAAGAATTAATTATGTGATTAATAATAGCTGACATGTTTAAGGACTAGCTATAAACTAGGCTCCATGATCAATATTTTGTACCAAGTGTATACACACACACACACACACACACACACACACACTTAATCTGTCAATAAGGCGATGAGGTAATATTGATCTATTCATTTTACTGATGAGTTATCTCAGTGTGGAAAAGTTAAAGAACTTGGCCAAAGTCAAGCAACTAGCAAGAGGCCAAGCTAAGATATAAACCCAAGTAGCCTTTAGTTCTGTTCTTTGAGAAAATGTATAATAATAAAAAGCCTCTCAGAATTCAGTGTGTTCATAGGAATGCATATATTCAAAACTTAATTCTCACATTTATATGAGAACATCCTTTATTTAATACATAGACAATATTCAATGGCCATATGGATTTAAGGATTCCTTGTAATAGGGTGACTAAGGTCTCAGATGAATCTATAAGTATCCTTATAAAATTACTTATTTTGCTTATGTTAATATTGATAATTGTGCAAAATGCTTTCCATTTATCATCCAATGTGGGGGAAAGATCACTAGTCTAAAAGGCAGGCATTTTTATGAGAGAATCTATAAAGGGGTGATATAAAGTGGAATTGGGGTGAGGTATATCCAGAACCCAATTTAAAGCATTACATCTGGACCCAAAGCTTGGTCAATATTTTCCTGCCTGTCCTCCTCTAGGCTAAGACTAGTACTACCTCTCTAATATCCTGCTTTTCCAAGTGATCCATATTAGTTTCCTAATTTTGCTAAAACAAATTATCACAAATTTAGGGGCTTAAAACAATACAAATGTATTCTTCTATAGTTCTGGAGGTCAGTTTTACTGGGCCACAGTCAAGATGCTTGCAGAATTGGCTCCTCCTGGAGGCTCTGAGGAAAATCTGTCCCCTTGCCTCTTCTAGCTTCTGGAGGTTGCCTGCCCTCCTTGGTTCATGACCCCTTCCTTGCAGTCCAACCTCATGCTTCCATGGTCACATACCCTATTTTCTCTTCTGTGTTAAATCTCCCTCTGCCTCTCTTTTTAAGGACACCTGTGATTACAATTTAGGACCTACCTGAATAATCTGGGTTACTCTGCCCATCTCAAGATACTTTAGTCACATCTGCAAACTCCCTTTTGTCATATAAATTAACAATCAGGTTCTGGGGACTAGGAAGTGGATATCTTTGAGGGCCATTAACCAAGTACCACATCAGTGGATCAGTGGATATAGGACCACATGGTTATTACATACATTCCTTTGTATCTCAGAATGTTTTGCCTTAGTTCACTGGTTCCCAAAATGTATTCCTCAGGTTACTGGTTTTGCAGAATGTTAAAGGTATTGTGTTAGTCAAAAGGAGTTGAAAGAAACATAACAAAGAAAATGTTAATTTCTTGCTACAGGGCTTCTCAGAGTCTTTAAGCCCTGAAAATTTCTGAAATAAGAACATAATTTACAGCCAGTCTCAAGTTTAGTTGGTCAAAGAACCCCTTTCTGTGGAGAACTTCATAGGGCTACTATCCCAATGCACAGTTTTGGAGACTATGACCTAAGTGATATGTAAGATTTATGTAATTTTGCTGGTGTTTTTTAATTTATATATGTGAGATTTGATGCCAAGAAAATGTCAGACCTAATGACACTATTAGATTCTTATAAGTGGGTCACATAATAACAGGACATTACTGTATAGTAAAACAAAAATCAGGGAATCTCATTTCTTTTCATAGAATATAGCTGGAAAATAAAAGAACATTAGATTTGAAAGTAGAAAAACTGAATTTGAGGCACAGGTCTATTACTAACTAGCTGAATTCTAATAAACTCAGATGAACTTGTGTTTTCTCATCTACCTACTGGGAAAAATAACGTCTGTAATATTCATTTCAAAGGAGTTCTGAGAAACTTGAATGAAGCAATGTAGGAGAAGTAAGCTTTGCAAAGTGAAAAACTCTGTGACTGTAAGAACTCACAGCTAATAACACCTACATTACCTTATTTCTTGTCCAATATACAGTGTGCCTAGGAAATAAGATTAAGAAAGCAAATGTGTATACAATGGAGTATTACTCAGCCATTAGAAATGACAAATACCCACCATTTGCTTCGACGTGGATGAAACTGGAGGGTATTATGCTGAGTGAAATAAGTCAACTGGAGAAGGACAAACATTATATGGTCTCATTCACTTGGGGAATATAAATAATAGTGAAAGGGAATAGAGGGGAAGGGAGAAGAAATGGGTAGGAAATATCAGAAAGGGAGACAGAACATGGAAGACTCTTAACTCTGGGAAATGAACTAGGGGTGGTGGAAGGGGAGGAGGGCAGGGGGTGGGGGTGACTGGGTGGCGGGCACTGAGGGGGGCACTTGACAGGATGAACACTGGGGTTATTCTGTATGTTGGCAAATTGAACACCAATAAAAATAAATTTATTATTAAAAAAAAGAAAGCAAATGAGCAAAACCAACTAGTAAAGAAAGCAGGTGCTATGAAACTGAAGAAAGAGAAATTAAGGAGTCAATCCCATTTACATTGCACCCAAAAGCATAAGATACCTAGGAATAAACCTAACCAAAGAGGTAAAGGATCTATACCCTGAAAACTACAGAACACTTCTGAAATTTGTTGACTTGTTTTGTGGCCTAATATGTGACCTATTCTAGAGAATGTTCCATAAGCCCCTGAGAAAAATGTATATCCCACACAACATTAGATGTAATGTTCTGAATATATTTGTTAAGTCTGTTGGGGCCAGGCGGGAAGAGAAACTCCTCAAGATGGCGGATACCCCAAATGGCTGAGGTTCCTGTCACCACCTCCACCTGGGACCTCAATGGACCAATGACCTGCTGACAGCTTGACACAGACCCTTAGACCTCTCCTTTGGACTTCCCCAACTGGACCCAATGCCCTTCAAACCCCAGAGGAGGAAGTCACCTTTGACTGACCGAATTGCAATCCTTCCTTTGCATAGTGAGGGTCACTCTGACTGGTTGGATTGCAATCCTTCCTTTGCATATGAGCCAACCAATAGGAAACCGTTCTGCCTTACAACGTTATGTAAACCCCCTGCCACCTTGTCTTGGTGCGACTTCCCCGACTCACTCTTTCCCTCCGTGAGTCGTGGAACCTCGCCCGAGGGTGCCTGCAATAAAATCTGTTCTTGGACCCTCGCTTGCCTTGGCGGTCTCATTTCCATTTAGTTACCAAAAAACCTAACAAAGTCCATCTGGGCCATACATCGTTCAAAGCTACTGTTTCCTTGTTGAATTTGTTTGTATGATCTATCCACTGATGTAATGAGGTGTTAAAGTACTCTACTATTATTGTAGATTACTTTCTTTGTGTTTGTTATTAACTGTTTTATGTATTGGGTGTTCCCATGTTGGGTGCATAAATAATTACAATTGTTTTATCTTCCTGTTGGATTGTTCCCTTAATGATTATATAGTGTACTGTGACAATCGTTTTAAAGTCTGTTTTGTCTGATATTAAGTATTGCTACCCATGTGCCTTTCACTTCTATTTGCATGATAAATGTGTCTCCATCCCTTTCTTTTCTTTTTTTTTCTTTGTTTAGTTTTTATTTAAATTCGAGTTAGTTAACATATAGTATAATATTAGTTTCAGGTGTACAATATAGTAATTCAATACTTCCATACAACATCCCCTCACTTTCAATCTGCATGTGTCTTTGGGTCTTAAGTGAGTCTCTTGTAGGCAACACACAGATGGGTCTTATTTATTTATCCCTGCCATCATCCTATGTCTTTTAATTGGAGTATTTTTTAAATTGGAGTATTTAGTCCATTTACATTCAAAGTAATTACTGATAGGTATATATTTATTGCTACTTTGTTTCTTATTTTATGGTTGTTGTAGTCCTGCTCTGTTCCATTCTTCCCTTGCTCTCTTCTCCCATGGTAAGTTGGCTTTCATTAGTGATATACTTGGAATCCTTTCTGTTTATTTTTTGCATATCTATTACTGAGCTTTGATTTGTGATTACCATTAGGTTTGTATATAAAATATTATGCATATAGCAGTATATATTAAGTTAATGATTGTTTAAGTTTGAACCCACTTTATACTCCTCTCCACCCATGTTTAGGTATACGGTGTCATACTTTACATCCTTTTATTTTATGAGTCAGTTGGGTGATTTTTATAGATATACTTATTTTTACTGCTTTTGTGTTTTCTACTTTTCTTACTCCTACTTATAGTCTTTTCTTTCCACTCAGATTCCCCTTTAATATTTTTTGTAAGGCTGGTTTAGTGGTCATGAATTCCTTAAACTTTTGTTTGTCTAGGAAACTTTTCATTTTTCCTTCTGTTCTGAATGATAGCATTGCTGGATAGAGTATTCTTGGTGGAGGGTTCTTCCTTTCAGCACTTTGAATGTATCATGCATGCCATTCTCCTCTGGTCTAGAAAGTTTCTGCTGAAAAATCATCTGATAGCCTCATGGGGTTTCCCTCGTATGTAACTGTTTTCTCTTGGTGCTTTAAAAATTCTCTTTACCGCTACTTTTTGCCATTTTAATGACCATGTGTCTTAGTGTGGACCTCTTTGGGTTGCCATTGTTGGGGGCTATGTCTCCCAGAACTGGATTTGTTTCCTTCTCCAGATTTGGGAAGTTTTCAGCTATTATTTATTAAGATGAATCTTCTGCTTCCTTCTCTCTCCTCCTTCTGGGATCCCTATAATGTGAAACTTATTACGCTTGATTGTGTTGCTCACTTTCCTAAGTCTATTTTTTTTTCCTAAGTCTATTTTCATTTTTTATTTTTCTCTCTCCTGTTTACCTTGATTACTTTCCATTTCCTTTGTCCTCCAGGTCCCTGATCCATTTTCTGTTTCCTCTGGTCTACTACTTATTCCACCTAATGTATTTTTAATCTTTTTATTGAGTTCTTCATCTCTGATTTGTTCTTTTTTATGTTTTCCATTTCTTTGTTAAGGGTCTCACTGAGGTCCCCCTCTCTTGAGAAAAGTCCAGGGAGTATCATTACGACATTTACTTTAAATTCTCTATCCAGCATATTATTATCCCCATTTCGTTTAGGTCTCTTACTGTGATTTTGTCTTTCTTTTTTTTAATTTGGGACATATTCCTCTGTCTCCTCATTTTGTCTAACTCTCTGCATCTCTATCCATGTGTCAGGAAAGTTAGCTACATCTCCTGCTCTTGAAAGTATTGGCCTTATTAAGTAGAGGTCATGTAATGCCCTGCAGTGCAGTGTCCCCTAGAACCTGGTGCTTCTAGTGGAGTCTTCTGTGTGTGCTGCATGTGCTCTGTTATGGCTGAGCCACTTTTGCCTTCAGTTCAGTCATCTGCAATGCTCTTTGCATTTTGTGGGCAGGATTTGGTCCCTCTCTTTTTAGTGGGTCACTCTAGAGCTCTCTTGAGCTTAAGTCAAGTCAGATGAGGTGTTTACCAAAGATGCAGCAGCACGGAACTGTAGGAGAACAGAGGGGCAGATTTTGCAGTGCCATTGGGAGAGAACTTATTGCTGCTCATTTGAAGGTGGTGGATCTGCATAAATATGTTGTACTATTAGCAAGATTTTCATGGGTCTGCTGCAGGAAGAGACTTGGAGGTGATGCCTGACTGGATGGGGGAATTGTCCACAGGAGAATATGTGGGTGAAGTGTGCTATTAGCAAGTTCAGTATCAAGTGTTGGCATAATGCTGATTCCCTCACGTGTCTGTGTGTTTAGGCTTTGGTGTGGGAGAGGGAAATAGTGACCACCTGCATTTCCTGGAGAAGTCTCCCAATGATCCCTGTCCCTCCAGCACATGCTTTGAGATTAGTAAACAAATCCCCTTCCTGTATACTTCTAGCATTTTTCAAATTGCTTTCTATGCTGTATCTCCATAGGACTGTTTGCTGTGCAACAGTTTAAGGGTGGGGATTCAGTTTCCTCTCAGGCTCCCAGCTCTCCCACGATCCTGCTGGTTTTTAAAGTTTCAGGCTTTAAGTCCCACTGATTGTAAGAACTTGAGAAAGGGCCTCTCTGGTTTTCAAAGCCAAATGTTATGGGAATTAATTTACCCCATGAGGGCTCCCTGGTATAAACATTTATTTCTCTCCTCTCTCCATGGCCACAGCAGTCTTCTTCTTATGAAAAGTACCACAGGTCCATTTAGCTCTCAACCCTGTCTCTACCCTTTCTACCTTCTTCAATGTGGTCTTTTCTCTACATTTAGCTGTAGAGAGCTTTTTCTGCCATCCCTCGGGTCACTTTCTGGGCTATTTACATTGATGTGGCTGGGATGAGGTAAGCTTAGTGTCCTCCTACTCTGCTATGCTGTCATCTTCCTGCTGTGCTATTTATTTATTTATTTATTTATTTATTTATTTATTTATTAAAAAGTGTGTGTGCATGATGGAGAAGGAGGGGCATTTGAAGAGAAGGAGGGAGAGAGAGAGAGAATCCCAAGGAGGCTCCACACTCAGAGTGGAGCCCAACATGGGGCTTGATCCTATGACCCTGAGATCATGACCTGAGTGAAATCAAGAGTCAGACATTTAACCAGCTGAGCCATCCATGTGCCTTTGCTCTGCTTTATTTCCATTTAATTTTTTCTTTTATGTTTCAGTTTGAGTAATTGCTAATGATATATCTTCAGGTTCACTAATCCCTTTATTCCTTTGTGAGGAATCCATTAAAGGCATTCTTCATCTCTGTTACCATGGTTTTTAAAAATTTCTAATATTTCCATTTAACTCTTTAGTTTCTATCTCTGTTAAAATTCCCTACATGTTTAATAAACTGCCTACCATTTCCAATCAAGACTTAAACATACTAATTATAGTTACTTTAAATTCCCTGCCTCATGATTCAACTATCTGGGTAATCTCTGAATCTGGGTCTGTTAACTCATTTGTTTTTTGACAGAGTTATTTGGCCCTTGTATGTGTGTCTCATAATACTTTACTGAATTCCAATGTGTATAGAATTGTGGAGACAAAATACACAGTATGCATGCTTGGAAATTGGCATACCTTTCTTTACTAAGTTATTGGATGGGGTGGAGGTGTGTGAATCAATCTAATAAGGAACTGAGTTGAATCAGGGTTTTGCTGTGGTGGTGACTTTCAAATGATTCCAGCTCTACCTTGTGTTTAGGATGGTACTGATCTGCTGGAGAATTTTTCTTAATGTTCTTGCTCCATCCATAGCTTTAAGCTTTCCTTGTGCTCTTACACCTTAGAGAGAGTTTCTGTTAAATCTCTGAAGTCAACTTTCCCTTACTCCACCCCACTCCACCCCATCATTAGATTGTTATTTCTATTTACTCAGTGCAGCAACCCTGATGATAGGAGGCTGGGAGTAGGATTCTCTGTTGTCTTCATTCTTAGGCAAGCCCTGTGTTCCTGGATCTTAGAGACAGGGTTCTCAGTGATCCTCCTTTTCCCTAGTTGGTCTGGGCCTATAATAGTTTCTGGGAATGGAAATATTTTTCCTATTTTCATCTGCCAGCTACAATTATCCTATGCCTGTTGGTGCCCTTCTCTCAGGACTTATGGCTTCTGTTACTTATGGAAAAAGGGTCCAAGTGGGAATTTTTACCTTTCCTGCAGTGGCAGGAAATCCCCTCCTGCAGTCTCTTTTTTGTTACACTCCCAGTCTTTCTTGTGAGAACCCAGTAGAGGCCTATGGAGAAGAGCTGGCAAGTGGGTCTGAACTCTCCTTGTGTCTGAAGCTCCCATATAGTCCACACTTTTATGATAGCCCATATTCAGTACTTAACAATTTGTTAAAAACTTCACTTGGATTCATCTTATCCATTTAACGATGACCCCATCCTCCTATGCCTTGTTACATGTAACCCAGTGTTCTCTTGGAGACACCTGCCTTTACTCAGATTTCAAACTAGATGGCTTCCTTACAACCTTAGCTCACTATAGGTTCAAATAAAATTTATGACTTTTTATATTATCTGGGTTTTTTTGTTGTTGTTAGAGTAGGAGTGACCTTCCTTCTAGCTTTCTATAGTAGGTGAAAGATGCCACAACACTGCCTTCACACCTTCTTTTGAAAGATAGTATTCATAAGAATTCCATTCCATTTCAACAAGAAGAACTAGTATGTACATCTGTATGAGCTGGATGATCAATTGAATTCCATTTGTTATAAGAATACAATTTCTATGCTATTCTCTCTGCAAGTATAAATTGCTCACCTTCTGAAACCGAAGCCCATGATGTGAAACACAGGGTGGGAAACCTCAAGTCCTGTGCTACCTCTTAAAAACAATGTCCAGCAAAGAATTCCAGCCTGACTACTAGAAACATAGATTTATGAGCAGCATGTAGGTATAGTGTCATTGCATTTTGAATTATTAAAATCTGGGGGGAAAGTTTGATATAAAAATAGAGGGATGTTTCCATTGCTTAAGTATCTGACTCATTCTCAGTTCAGGTCTTGATCTTAGGGTCACAAGTTCACGAGTAGGCCCAGCATGGAGCCTACTTAAAAAGGAAAAAAATTTGAAATAGAGCCTCAGTTTATGTGCAAAATTTGGAGGAAAAAAGTCAAGAAATTTCAAAGGTAACAGGTCAAGTGAATTATAAAATTTACCTCATAGTGGTATCATTTAAAATGACAAACAAACCGGTCACTGATACCAGTAAGGTAAAAACTATACTGCTCATGTGCATTAAATTTGGGTAAGAGGTTTTGGCAATTATTGTGTAGTTATTTTCACAGTGGCCATCTCTGCAATTTAAGATAATTTTTATTTACAATAATGCTATTCTGTCAGATACTCAACACTGGAACTTTGTGTTTAACACTATAATCAAGAAAATTAGATCTGATAAAATGCCATGAAAAATGCTTGAGAACTACCACAGTATGTCACGCTGCTAATTTAAGAAAGTGCAGTTTATCCTAGGTTACTTCCAATATGTTGAGGTAAGATTAGGAGATCAAAAAGCATCATTAAAGTCCAAAATTTACTGTAATGGTTACAAGGCTTCACATTTATTTCTATGGGGGACTTATATCAATAATTGTATAATTTTAAATATATAAGGACTTCAGGAAGCTATCCCTCTCATAATTTGTTGTAACAAGAACATTTTTGGGATAGACCATGCCACTTACCATAGCAAGATACATCTACCCAACAAAATTAATATTCCTACTTTAACCAACATATTCAGTTAGAAACTGAAGGTTCAAATGTCATTACATTGGCTGGTCCCTTGACCCCTCTCTTGAAACATATAAAGTGTAAGGTGGTGCTTCTGTTGCCACAAAGCTTTTTTTTTTTTTTTTTTTTTTTTTGTCTTTGACATCCTCTGACTTCCAGCTGACAGCCTTTGTTATCTGGACATGTAAGAGACTGCAATAGTGGAAAGGTCATATGGTACCAACCCAGGAGGACATTAGCATGCAACTTTGTCAACAAACTATAGTTCACCACATCACACAACATTCTGCTAGACAAGAATTCCATGAGAATTTGTAACCTGCTATCAGACACATCTTAGCATATTTTAGGGTTAAAAATATTCTTTTAAAGTTGAATTAGGTGGTGGAACCTTTAAATGCTATCTTTATTATGAGTTTTAAATTTTAATTATCAATTTTAGAATAAAAAAATATATCACAAAATCCAATGGACAAATGAGCAGAAAAGAGGATAAATGGAGAAAAGATAGATTGTTGTGTATTACCTAGAAAGACAGACAACCACACTTTATTTTGCACACTTGGTATTCTTCTAGCTGCCTGGGTATAAATAGGGTTATTCTTTTTTAAAAAGAACAACAGGGTAAATTTTGGATGCACCAAATTACTTTTTTTTAATAGACAAATTAAAAATAAAATAAGCTAATAATAATCCCTGAGTTCTTCATACTTAATATATAGAATCACAAACTATCAGAGACAAGTTGAAAGTCTTTAGAGAGTATCTAGCCGAACACCACCTATTTTATATAATATAGGAGGAAACTGAGCTCCAGAGTGGGAGGAGGTAAATTAGTGACTTTGATGAATTGGAGTTTAATGAATTATCTTTACATCTCATAGTCATAAATAACCCACGTCTAAATTATTTGTTGCCCACATCTGGAATATTATAGAATGGGGCATAGCTGACCCAGAACATGACACAAAATTCTTAATCATTAGCTATCTCTAAAAAATGTCTAGCCATTTTAAATATCAGAAATCTCTGCTTTATTATCACTATTAAGTTTTTAACTGAGAATGAGTATCTATTTTTAGAACAATTTATATTTTATAGGATTATAAAATTTTTTGGCTGAAAGCATCCCTAAAGTTTCAATCATCTCTCAAGCTAACCTGATTCTCCATATGATACTGAAATCTTCTGTATAACATCCATGCCTGCTCGATATTCACTTGGATACATTCCATCTTTGAGAACTTTTGACTGATAAAAAGGACTTAATTGTGCCAAAATTTATAACCTTTTGATCTCTCTATCCACTATCCCTACCAAGGATACTACATTTTGACAACACATAAAATGTATCTTATCTCTCTTTTCCATATGATAACCCTTCAGAGTTAGGAAGATGGTGAACACATGGCTTCTCCTCTCCAAGCAAAGCAGCTCTAATTTTTTAGATGATGCTTATATGACATGTTTGGGAGGAGGTGAATCATAGTGGTAAAGAACACATTCTTTGGTATCACACTCCAAAGGTTCAAATCCCATAACCACAACTGTGTGATATTTGGATACTAAATGCCATCTTTGTATATCAGCTTCCCCATCTATGAAAGATAAATAGGAATGGTATTGATTCCACAGTATTGTCATAAAGATTAAAATAAATTATGCGTTAAGCAGTAGAGTATATTGGATGATCACTGTCTCCAAATTTTACACTCTCTCTCCCTGTCTTAGAAGTATATATTCATGCTCTTTTCTATGTATGGAGCGACCACCACTGTGGTGGAGCATATTTCCTTGTCCCAGTGATAATGGGTTTATTAGCCAAATGATTTGCTTTAGCTAACGTAATGTTAGCAGAAGTGATATATCATCAGAATTTAAAACATGCTTGCATAGTTTGCTTGCTTTCTTGTGCTATGATCATCTTCCATATGAAGAATATGCTCCCAGGAAATCACTGGTCTAAGGAAAAGAAGAAAACACACATAGCGTACTTGAACCCAATCTGCAGCCAGAAGCCAAGACTCACCTATCTCAGCCAAGTCTGGCAGAACCACAACTTATTCACAGACACTTGAGGAACGGGGAGAAAGCTTTTTGGTGTAAGCTACTAAGATCTTGAGGTTGTCTGTTACAATACTGATCACCTATTTCCACAATGATGCTGTATAACAAACCACATCAAAACTCAATAGCATATAACAATAAGCATTTATTTCTAACTTATTTTTTATAGGTTGGAGTTCAGCTGATCTATACTGGTATTGGCTAAGATTTGCTCCAAAAGCTGCAGATTGGATATGAATCTGCTCCAAATAAATCCTATCCTCCTTACTCCAGCACCTACACAAGGCATGTTCATTTCATGGTTACAAGCAGGAATGTAACAGGGCAAACCAAACTAAGAAAACACATGCAAAAAACCTGGGCTTTTACCTGTCACATAAATTAGCTGACCATTGGTCAAAGAAAATCATGTGCTCAAGTCCAAAGTCAAGAGGAGGGGAAGAAGATTTATTCTTCTAATGGATTTGAGAGAGGGATGAATATTCATGAAACAATTTAATCTACTACAGTTATGCAGCAAAAACTAATAGAAGCTCTTAACAGAATGTTTGATACATAGAAACTGGTAAACAAATGCTAGTTATAATTAAATATTATCACAATGATTCAGGTTCTTCTCCATTTTTGCTACTCTGCTATAAATGTAATTTGTTACTGTATCCCTCAAAAATAAGGTGCTGATGTAGAAAGCACTTGATCTGATAGAAGAGATTATGATAGTTCTCATTCTAGGTAGTTTTCTTATTTTAAGCCAGCCTAAGCATTAACATTTTTGGTAGCCCATCACTTTCACCTAAAATCCTGCTTCTCTTTCATACAGACTGATGCTCAAACATCTCTTCCTATTAAGTGATAAATAATTTGGCTATATGCATATTTAAGACTATCTTGCTGTATTCTGATATTTTTGGATCCTGATTTTATCACCTTCATGGCGTATATACACTTTATCTTCATCGAAGTCATTGAAAGAAATGTTACACTGACAACATAAGAGAGAAGGACTCAACTGGACCATATCTACCCAGGGAAGCTGTGGAATCCATACCCATAAAAATAGAGCTGACAGCTTCCCGCAAGAATAGACCTCCTGAAAACACTAGCAATTCTATGACTTCATCATTCTTTCTGTGTTCTTCCTGAGCAGCTGCTCACAGCCTGTGCTGAGGCCATGAGACTGCGAGGAGAGAAGGGTGGAGGCCCAAATCTGGAAGCAAACAAAGCTGTATTTCTGGGCAGGAACTAGTGAGTCCTAGGAGCTATTCTTGAATAAAGGAGAAACACTATGGAATAATGAAAGTAGTAATAACAGTAGGGTGCAAATCCTTTCCTGGCATGGTAGACTTTCTAATGACAGTAAATAGGATTGACCACTTAGGACTGGCAAGGCAATCTTAAGAATATCTGAAAAGGCAAACTCTAAGAACAGAAAATACTTCTCACTATTCACAAAGTAGGGTCTTGTATTCATACTTATTTTGCTTTGCTGTTTTTAAAAAGTGATACTTGAGGGATCCCTGGGTGGCGCAGCGGTTTGGCGCCTGCCTTTGGCCCAGGGCGCGATCCTGGAGACCCGGGATTGAATCCCACATCAGGCTCCCGGTGCATGGAGCCTGCTTCTCCCTCCACCTGTGTCTCTGCCTCTCTCTCTCTCTGTGACTATCATAAATAAATAAAAAATTAAAAAAAAAATAAAATAAAATAAAAAGTGATACTTGAACATGGAAAAAAATTCAAAGGTACAAAAGGATATATAGTGAAAAGATAAGTCTTCCTCTTACCTCTAGCCAACTCCTAGAGGCAACAGTTTTTACTCAGGTCCTATATTAGCTCCACAGACTTATTTCCATAGAATTACAAGCACATTTATAGATATATAGATAGATGATAGATGATAGATAGATAGATAGATAGATAGATGATAGATAGATAGATAGATAGATAGATAGATAGATATTTAATGATCAAAAGGAAGCACAGCATATAGAGTCATTTAATTTTGAATATTCATTTTGTACCTAGTAAGAGCAGAACATGTAAGTTATACATATGAAGCTTCTGAGGTTCACAAAGCCTAATTTGACTTGTCAAGGTCATAGCCTGTAAGAAGAAAAGTCAGTGTCTGATCTGAAAAGCCAGGCCTGGAGTAAGACATAAGCCTAACAGGCTTGACTTTATATAAAAGAAAAACACTCACCATATTATGTAGGGGAAGATTTTCCAAATCTGCCAGTAGGTTGTAGACATTTATAGGGGCAAAAAAGAGTTACTTCATTGTGACTATGACCCAAATTCATGCCCTATAACCTTAGCGACACCATAGCAGCTTAAAGCAACTGATGATTGGGTTTTTTTTTTCCTGTACTTTGTGAATTGGGGATCTGGTATTTCTCAAACCTCTAAAATATTCTAACTTAAAACTGTCCTAAGAAAAAGGAAATGTTTCTATTTGAAATCCTTAATTAAAACCACATTCATAATTCTAAGTATTTAAAGAGAAAGTTAAAGAAGAAATTTACTTTTGCACATCACAGAGATTATAATAAACACAGAACCTTGCCAAAAGACATGCCTCCAGCTGCACTGAAGAAACATCAGAGTAGACCAGCACTGCAGCTTCAGCAAGAGAAAAACTGAAGGGAAAATCATGTACAGAAAGGCAAACAACCATAATGTAAAACTCATGTTCCCTGTTGGAATAGAATAATAGAATTTTGCAGAAATGCATCTTACACACACACACACACACACACACACACACACACACACACACGGAGCTACAATTGTTCTACACTATTAACTCAAAAACTGTCAGCTCTAAGTCTATTTTCTTGAGGTCCACCAGGCCACAGATGTTTGCTCCATGAAGCCATTGCCAACTTGGGGACAAGCTCAATCAACTTGTGCCTGAAAATGATTCACATGGGTCTTTACACAGCAGAGCTTATTACTTCAGGGATTTCCCAGAGCTCTTCATTCCTGGCTGCCTGAATCAATAAGGGAATGCATATTTATTTTGCCAGGATACACATCATGGTAGAAGAAAAAGTCCTTCAAAATTCTTGTAATTCCTAAGAAATCTATTGCCTCAAATGTGGAATGATATACCTGTTAGAAAAGTGGGTTCTAACCAGTCACTGGTTGGAACAGGAATAATTCATCCTGATTTCTCTAATTAAAATGTTCATGGTACGTGTATTATGTATAAAAGTTTATACCAGAAGCTAGGAAGATGTAAAAGTACTCTAGAGGAAATCAAAGACTAAGAAAACAGATGTGTGTGTAGTACCTTAAAACAACTACCAAGCATAGAGAGAAGTAGACAAGAACAAAAACAAACAGAAGATGCTCAGGCACATTGTGGGGGAAAGGGCTACTTTTACCAACATCTATGACCTCTGTTACTATCTACCTGTGGGAGCCTCTCATATCTTGCTAGACCTGAGCTCTGGATCAGTGTATTCACTACTTTGACAACTCCACGTGGATATTCCATAAGCATCTTAAATGCAATATGTCCAAAGTTGAACTTATCTTGACCTCCTCCAAATATATTTCTTCTTCAGAATTGTCTCTTCAGTAAAGGACTGAGTCATTCTTCCAGTTGCTGAAGACAGAAACAGGAAAATTATCCTTCACTCTCTCTCCAGACATCTCTCAAGACATCTATCTCGCTCATCTACTTCTTTGCTTCCCACTGCCATACTGTAATCAGACTCCATAACCATTCACTGAGGCATCAGCATTAGCCTTCTAACTGATCTCCCTGCTGCTTGCTCATTCCAATTCATTCTTGAATTAGAGCAGAATGATCTTTTAATAATATAAAATTGATTCAATCTCTGCTTAAAAAAAATCAGTGGTTTCCCACTGTTGTTAGGATAAAGCATCATTCTTAACATGACCCACAATCCTCTGCATTCTCTGATCCCTGCATCATTCTCTAGCATCATTTTAGCTTGACACCCGCCAACTCCCTCTAATTCCATTATAATCAAACTAAACGTTTAATTGCTTAGATACACTAGGATTCCTCTCACTTCTGGATCATTGAACCTTCTCTTTCTTTAGTCTGGAACATTTTATCACCCTTAACAACCCTGACCTGCTTATCTCTTATTCATCCACCAGGAAATAAAGTCCATGACAGCAAGCTATGTACCTTGTCTGTTTTGTTTTTAGCTTGCCACCCTAACACCTGGAAAAATGCATGCACGTGATAGATGTCTAGCAAATATTTGTTGAATGAATAAATTAATCTTTTAGGTCTTGGAATAAATATCACTTCTTCAAGAAGACCTTCTATTATCCTCCCCGCCCCCCAATAAATTCCTTTACTATACAATCCTGTAGCATTATATATGTGCTGTGATCTAGAAACTACTTTCAGGCTGTAAGTTGGAGACATTTCTTTCCTTTTCCTCAGTGTTTACAGTCTTGTGCTGCCTGTTATCTAAGATCTGAAACTTATCTATATTTTGTCCAGATTTTTACCTGTTTAAGTCAAGAGCAAAATTCTGGTCCTGATTATTTCACCTTGGCTACAAGTGGATGTTCCAGGTCAATTTTAAAGGTTAGAATGCAAATACTTTCCTTTATAATTACTACACATTATCATTCTCTGTGGTTTAGATTCTATTTCACCCCTGAAACTAGCCTTCTTCTCTTGATACTTTCTTAAACCTAGATGTTAATTTCCAATGGGCTAGGATTCTATTTCTGAATCACCAGGGCCCAGAACAACATGTGGAACATTGAATAAATTAAGAGTTGAATGAAAATTACCCCCCAAATACCCTCACTTACTGTAGATCTGCCTTGGCAAATCACAATCCTATAAATAATTGGTACTCTGGTTTTGGAAGTGAAAAAAAATTGTACATTTGATTTTTTACTATTTCAATTCTTTATCAGTTTACTTTTCATAATGATTAACTACTACTTATTTAATTTATCACAGTTCCTGCTTATGAAAAACATCTAGCACTTGTTTTCAGTTATGATTTGCCTGGCACTATACTAATTGATTTAATCATCTCAGCAAAGTTATGAGATGTTGTCTATTATTATTCCTACTCAACTGATGATAAAATGAGGCACGGGAAGATTAAGTGAACTGTCAAAATAACACAGCTGGAACACAATGGAGCAGGGATCTAAACAGACAATTTGAGCATGTGTACTTTTTATTGTTACCTAAACTGCCTCTTAGTACTTTCTACTTCCAAATAGGATTATAGTATGCTTATAATAAAAACACTTATGAAATATTTTATTAAAATAAAATTCTTAAATAAAAGTCATAGTGATAGGAAGCATGTAGTTCCTTAAAAATTTGGAGTAATCCATGTTTCTGCAAAAGAATATTAATTTTAATCCCAAGCTTCCCATTACTTAAAAGTAAAAGGGAAACACAATGAGTCTCCAAATAAATTTTATTTTATAATAAAAGGAAGGGTGCCAATTCATCTTCTAAAGGCAATTTATACTATATATTCTTATTATGTAATAGATATTTTATAATGAAATGGTGTTTTGGGGAATGGTTTTATAAAATATTCAATAGTATTCCCTATAATAAAGCCATGTCCAATTAACTCCAGAAGTATAGCAACAACAACAAAACCTCAATAAAAGTATATATTCAGGATAATAAGTAATGAGATTCAGATAAATATTCATCTGTTGTTTTTATCCAGTCTGAAAATAGAACTTGGAATTCAAAGAAAGGTAGAGAGAGAGAGAGCATTTTCTTTGGCCCATCTTCTTCAAATCTTAATGATTTCAGCTAACATTATGGCAACAATTTTAGGACAAAGTTCTCCTGTGAAAGCCTGCAATAAAGATATTCTCTGGCTGTTGCTTGCAAGAAAATTCATATGCTTTGAATATTAATGTATAGCTGGCAAAGTTGCCATTTTATTATAAAAACAACCAGAGAAATCCACCGTCTGCTTAGAGGTGAGCTACAAGGTGGCTGAAAATAGGTTCAATATTTCCCTTAAAAAATAAAATAGACCACGTCTTCTTTATCCATTCATCTTTCGATGGACACCGAGGCTCCTTCCACAGTTTGGCTATTGTGGCCATTGCTGATAGAAACATCGGGGTGCAGGTGTCCCGACGTTTCATTGCATCTGAATCTTTGGGGTAAATCCCCAACAGTGCAATTGCTGGGTCATAGGGCAGGTCTATTTTTAACTCTTTGAGGAACCTCCACACAGTTTTCCAGAGTGGCTGCACCAGTTCACATTCCCACCAACAGTGTAAGAGGGTTCCCTTTTCTCCGCATCCTCTCCAACATTTGTTGTTTCCTGCCTTGTTAATTTTCCCCATTCTCACTGGTGTGAGGTGGTATCTCATTGTGGTTTTGATTTGTATTTCCCTGATGGCAAGTGATGCAGAGCATTTTCTCATGTGCATGTTGGCCATGTCCATGTCTTCCTCTGTGAGATTTCTCTTCATGTCTTTTGCCCATTTCATGATTGGATTGTTTGTTTCTTTGGTGTTGAGTTTAATAAGTTCTTTAGAGATTTTGGAAACTAGCCCTTTATCTGATATGTCATTGGCAAATATCTTCTCCCATTCTGTAGGTTGTCTTTTAGTTTTGTTGACTGTATCCTTTGCTGTGCAAAAGCTTCTTATCTTGATGAAGTCCCAATAGTTCATTTTTGCTTTTGTTTCTTTTGCCTTTGTGGATGTATCTTGCAAGAAGTTACTGTGGCCGAGTTCAAAGAGGGTGTCGCCTGTGTTCTCTTCTATGATTTTGTGTATACAATGGAATATTACTCAGCAATTAGAAACGACAAATACCCACCATTTGCTTCAACGTGGATGGAACTGGAGGGTATTATACTGAGTGAAATAAGTCAATCGGAGAAGGACAGTGTATGTTCTCATTCATTTGGGGAATATGAATAATAGTGAAAGGGAATATAAAGGAAGGGAAAAGAAATGTTGGGAAATATCAGGAAGGGAGACAGAACATAAAGACTCCTAACTCAGGGAAACGAACTAGGGGTGGTGGAAGGGGAGGAGGGCGGGTGTTGGAGGGGAATGGGTGACGGGCACTGAGGTGGACACTTGACGGGATGAGCACTGGGTGTTTTTCTGTATGTTGGTAAATTGAACACCAATAAAAATTAATTAAAAAAAAAAAAAGAAAGGAAAGACCTGCTAAGTATTTAATCTGTGTCCAGGAAATAAAGCTTTTCATTTTACAACCTAAAAAAAATAAAAATAAAATAAATAAAATAGAAAAGTTGCATTTTAACCAAGGAAATTCTACTAATCTATGTACCAGTTATCTTATTCATTGCTCAACAAATATTTATAGAGTCCTTGTTAAGTGCCAGGCTATATGTTAAGTCCAATGGTCACAAACATTGGAGTAGTTCCACAGAACATATGATTTGGGAGTCATTGCCTCTTGGTGGTTCTACCAGAACTGGTTAACTCACTTATAACTAATACCCTAACATACTACCTTCCAAAGTTGAGGCATCTATCATCATGATTTTAGCTATAGCCTTCAATGAATTACATTAGTATTTACTTAATATTTTCTCTATACTGACCACTTTTTTACTTTTCAACTTTTATTTTAACATAAAATTAATTTCCTAATATAATGGAAAACTATTATCCTTGCCAAAAATGAAAATAATAGCTAACATTTATTGAGTATTTGATAGTGCATGGTATTTAGTGCTTTACATATATTAACTCTTTTGATCTTCACATGAACCCCATGAAGCAAGCACCATCATTTGATCCATACACATTTGAGAGCAAAGAGACACAAAGAAGTTTAGTAGCATATCTAGGATCTCATACCCAGTAGGTAGCAGACCTAGTATTTTTAGGCCAGGCTAAGTAACTACAAAGCCTGTCTGCCTAACTATTATAATATACTACTCCATAAACCATTTAAAAACAGAAAACAAAACAATACTATTAAAATCTAAGTATGTGATTGCTGGGAAAATGACAGAGCAGGAGGACCCCTAAACTCACTGTGTCCCATGGATACAACTAGATAACTATCAAATCATCCTAAATACCCCCTGAAAACAACACAAAGACTAGCAGAACAAGCTCTACAACTAAATGTAGAGAAGAGGCCATAAGAAAAATATAGAAAGGGTAGAGATGCAGTGAGGACCTAAACAGAACATGGACTATCTGTGTTAGGAAGGGACCCACAAGTGGAAAGAAGGGAGAAAAACAGACTATCACACTGGGAAGCCTACATGGGGAAGAAGAGTATCCATAATATTTGGCTTTGAAAACTGGAGGGGTGAAATTTTGTGAGTTCTTACAACCCACAGGGACTGAAAGCCTAGAATTTTAAAACTCTGCAGGCTTGACCCTGGGAGAGATGGGAGGGTGAGAGGAAACGGAGTCCTCACCCTTAAAGAGACAGCAAAATAAATAACTCATGGAGATACAACATAAAAGAAGTAATTTGAAAAATGCCTGGGACATATGTAAGTGAGAGTTATACACTAACCTCAGAGTGTATCCCAGAGGGACAGAGGTCACTGGGAGACTCCTTCAGGAAAAAAAGAGCCAGTAGGCACATTTCTCTCTCCCTCTCCCAGCATAAACACAGGGCCACTTGCAGTAAACAGTGTAATGCCAACATTCTCTACCTAACTTGTTTACACTGTTTCCCATCCCCTCATCTTCTCCCACTGCTATTACCCTCACACTGGTTTCTGTAGATTGGCTCCTTCCAGAAAGGCCTGCCTCTGTCTTGGTGCTGCAAGTCCCCTCCCATAGAGACCTGAGGCACACAAACCTTGCTAACACCACTGCATCACTTACCCCTGATCTGACCCTCCAATACTCTCTTGGCCACAGCCCACTCAAACCTGGGCCATAAGCCTGACAGTGTGTAAGCAGCCCCAACAAGGGCCAGCACCTCTCTAAAGTGAGTCCTGTCCTGGGAAGAGGGAAAGATAACCACATATATCAGTCAGAATGCAGCCCTGGAGTGGATTGGGGGCAGATAGCTGGTCTGATTGCAGGCTCAGCCTACCAACAAAAGCTACTCAGGGGACAACACAGAAAGTACCCTGCAGTTTGGTACCATTGGATTTGTGGACAATACTGCTCTGACTCAACTGAAGCCCAAGGCAGCTCCAGAATGGTCCACTAACCACAAAGGGACCAAACACTGCCAACAACAGGCAAAAGAGCCACAACAGATGACTAGACTGAAGGCAAAAGTGGCTTCGCCACAACAGCAGACTGCATGTAATACATAGGAGACCCTCCTGAAGTACCGGTCTCTGGTAAACAGAGGATATTACATTGCAGGGCACTACAGGACTTCCCTTCATAAGGTCACTACTTTCAAGGGCAGGAGACATAGCTGACTTCCCTAACACAGAGAACAGACACAGAGAGTAGACAAAAGGAGGAGACAGAGGAAGGTATCACAAATGAAAGAATAGGACAAAATCACAGCAAGAGACCTAAGCAAAATGGAAATAAGTAATATATCTGATATACAATATAAGTAATGATTCATAAAGGTATTCATTGAACTTGAGAACAGATGAGGACATCAGTGAGACACTTAACAGAAATAAAAAAGAATCAGAGAGGAGAACACAGTAAACAAAATTAAAACCAAACTGGCTGGAATAAACAGCAAACTAGAGGAAGCAGAACAAATCAGTGACATAGAGGACAAAGTAATGGAAAGCTAAGCAGGTGAGAGAGAAAAAAAATCTGCAAACTGAGAATAAACTTAGGGAACTCAGCAACTCAATCGAGCATAATAACATTCACATTATAGGGATCCCACAAGAAGAGAGAGAAAATGGGGAAGAAATTTTATTTGAAGAAATAACAGCAAAAAGGAAGATAGCAGCAGAGTAGGGTGACTCTAGGCTTGCCTCATCCCACAAATACAACTAGGTAACTATCAAATCATCCTAAATACTCCAGAAATTAACCTGAAGACTGACAGAAGAAACTCCACAACTAAAGGGAGAGAAGAGGCCACATCAGAGAAGGGAGAGAATGTGGTTGGGGAAGAATCAGATCCTGGCTACTGAGGAGGTGAGGGAGTCATGGGCATGGAAAAAGGTGAAAGAGATGAGCATAGGGGAACACACAACAACATTTACCCATAGGAACACCTGGGTGGCTCAGTGGGTGTGCATCTGCCTTCAGCGCAGGGCATGATCCCAGGGTCCTCTGCCTATGTCTCTGCCTCTCTCTGTGTGTCTCTCATGAATAAATAAATAAATAAAATCTTAAAAAAAGAACATTTACCCATAGATATTGGCTTGGAAAATGAGACAGGCTGAATTTCATGAGTTCTTGCAACCAGCAGAGCTTACAGCCTGGAGTTTTAAAGGCCAGCAAGCTTGGCTGGGAGAGAGCCTGGCGGGCACTATGCTGCTCTTGAAGACAAGGCAGGAAAACAGCCTGTGGGGCATTCAGTGAGGAAAAAATGATCTGAAGAGACCCTAAAGCACACAGTGGAGAGATTATTTGCTCTTCTCAGAGCATGCCCCTGAAGGCATTCAGGGAAAAGCCTCTCCAAGAACAAAGGAGCTGGATGGTACCATTTCCTCCCATACTCCTCAGCATAAACACAGAGCCACCTGCAGAAAACAGCACAGCATAAACACTGACTACCAAACTTGCTTACAATAAGCCCCATTTCCTGCACTCTGGTAGAACAGCCTTTTTCAGTCATGCCTACTTCAGTCCTAGCACAGCAGACTCCTGCCCCAGAAGATAAGCACAAATCCCTGCTCATACCGTGTCTTTCAACCACAGAGTTTTGCAGGGCCTCAGTTCTGGTGGAGGTAGTAATCGGTCTCATTACACAAGCATACCAGGGTTTACCTAGTTAAAACTCCCTTATAATCAGGCCAGGGACCAAAAACTGCCCAAAACAAGTAAGGAGAGCCTCTGCAGATGGCTGACCTGAGGGACAGATCGGCCAGAACACACCAGCAGAATGCATACTGCACACACCACAGACACTCCCTGAAATGCAGGGCTCTGGGCACTACATGACCTCTTCTTCATAAAGCCATTACTTTCAGGAACAGCAGATATAATTGGCTTTTCTAACACAGAGAAGCAAGTAGAAAATTAGATAAAATGAGAAGAGAGAGGAATTTATTCTAAATGAAAGAAGGTAAGACCACAACCAGAGGTCTAAGTGAAACAGATATATGTAATATGTGTGATGGACAATTTAAAACAATAATCATAAGGATTATTGGTCCAAGGAAACCCATTGGACTTGAAAATAGCATGGAAGATATTAGTGAGACCCTTACCACAGAGAGAAGAGTTAAAAAAGAAGCAGAGGTGAAGAATGCAATAAACAAGATTAGAAAGAAACATGATGCAATCAACAGCAGACTGGAAGAAGCAGAGGAATGAATTAATGACCTAGAAAACAAAGTACTGGAAAGTAATGAAGCTTAACAAAAGAGTGAAAGAAGAATTATGCAAAATGAGAGTAGACTTAGGGAACTCCGTGACTTCATCAAGCATAATAACACTTCTTCTGGAGTCCCAGAAGAAGAGAGAGAAAATCAAGCAGAAAATTTATTTGAAGAAATAATAGCTGAAAACTTCTGTAATCTGGGGTAAGAAACAGACATCCATATCAGGGAGGCATGGAGAACTTCCATCAAAATAAACAAAAGCAGGCCCACACCAAGACACATTGTAAATAAATTTGTAAAATATAGTCATAAAGAAAAAATGCTAATAGCAGTAAGACAAAAGAAGTCAATAACTTACAAAAGAAAACCCATAAGGCTACCAAGATATTTTTCAACAGAAACTTTGCAAACCAGAAAGGAGTGGCATGACATATTCAAAGTGCTGAAAGGGAAGCAGCCAAGACAGCTTTATCCAGCAAGACTATCATTCAGAATAGTAGAGATAGACTTTCCCAGATAAAAATTTAAAAAGTTCAGGACTATTAAACCAACCCTACAAGAAATATTGAAGGGGGCTCTCTGAGTGTAGAGACCAAAAGATAAAAAGGTAGCAAACACAAAAGCAGCTAAAATGAATATTTCTGTAAAATAACAGTCAAGGAATTCACACAAAAAGGATATAAAATATAATAACATATACTTAAAACATGGGGAGGAGGGGAGAAAAGAATGGTTTCAAATTTGATTGGCCATCCACTTAATATAGATTGCTAATGCAGAATATGTATTATATAAATCTAATGGTAACAACAAATCAAAAAACCACTAATAAACATGTAAAGAATAAAGGGAAAGAAATCAAAATACATCATGGAAGAAAACCAGCAAATCATGAAAGAAACAACAAAGGATCTGAGAAAATGTCCGGAAACAGCCACAAAACAAGTAATAAAATACCAGTGGATACATATCTACCAATAATTGCTTGGCATTTAAATAAAATAAATGCTCCAATCAAGAGAAATAGGGTGTCAAATGAATAAAAAAACAAGACAAATATATGCTGACTACAAAAAAAATAATTTAAAGCTAAAGGCACCTGCAGATTGAAAGTAAGGAGATGAAGAAACATTTATCATGCAAATGGATGTCAAAAGAAAGCCAGACCAGCACTACTTATATTGGACAAACTAGACTATAAAACAAAGACTGTAACAAGAGACAAAAAAGGAGACTGTATAATCATTAAGGGGACAATCTAATAGGATATAATGATTATAAATATTTACACATCCAACATGGGAGCACCTATATACAGAAAACAGTTAATAACAAACATAAAGCAAGTAATGGATACTAATACAATAATAGTAGAGCACTTTAACACCCCAGTTACATCAGTTGATAGATCATATAAATAGACCATCAGCAAGGAAACAGTTGCTTTAAATGACACTTTGGACCAGATGGGTTTAACAGATACATTCAGAACATTCCATCCTAAAACAGTAGTATGCACATTCTTCTCAAGGATACACAGAACATTCTCCAGAATAGATCACATATTAGGCCACAAAAGAAGCTTCAACAAATTCAGGAAGACTGAAGTCATAACATGCATCTTTTCTGACCACAATCCTAGAAGTCAATTAGAAGAAAAAACCTGGAAAAAACACAAATACATGGAGGTTAAATAGCATGCTACTACACAATGAATGGGTTAACCAGAAAATAAAATAAGAATTAAAGAGTACATGGAAACAAATGAAAATGTAAACCCAACAGTCCAAAATCTTTAGGATGCAGCAAGAACAGTTGTAAGAGAGAAGTTTATAGCAATACAGGCCTAAATCAAGAAGGAAGAAAAATCTCAAATAAGCAACCTAACCTTACACCTAAAGGAACTAGAAAAAGAACAACAAACAAAGCCTAAAGCCAGCAAAGGAAGGAAATAATAAAAATTAAAGTAGAAATAAATGAGATAGAAGGAAAAAAACAATAAAACAAATCAATGAAACTAGGGGCTGGTTCCTTGGAAAAAAAAAATCAATAAAATTGATACACTTCTCACTAGACTTATCAAGAAAAATAGAGAAAGGACCCAAGCAAATAAAATCACAAATGAGAGAGGAGAAACAACAACAAACACAGAAATACAAACAACTGTAAGAGAATATCATGAAAACTCATGACAACAAATTGGACTACCTAGAAGAAATGGATAAATTCCTAGAAATATATAGCCTCCCAAAACTGAAACAGGAAGAAATAGAAAATTTCAACAGAGCAATTACCAGCAAGGAAATTGAATAAGTAACCAAAAAACTCCCAAAAAATCAAAAGTCCAGAACCACATGGTTTCATAGGCAAATTCTACCAAAAATTTAAAGAAGAGTTAATACTTATCCTTTTCAAACTATTCACAAAAACAGAAAAGAAAGGAAAGCTTCCAAATTCATTCTATGAGGCCATAATTACTCTGATACCAAAACCAGATAAAGACCCTACAGCAAAAGAAAACTATAGGCCAATATCTCTGGTGAACACAGATGCAAAAACCTCAACAAAATATTAGCAAATCAAATCCAACAATACATTACAAAAATCATTCACCATGATCAAGTGGGATTTACTCCTGGAATGTAGGGGTGGTTCAATATTCACAAATCCATCAATGTGATATATACCATCAATAAAAGAAAGGATAAGAACCATATTACCATTTCAATAGATACAGAAAAAGCATTTGACAAAAAAATACAACATCATTCATGATTTTTTAAAAAAGCCTTCAACAAAGTAGGTTTAGGCAGAACAGAGCTTAATATAATAAAGGCTATCTATTTAAAACTCACAGTCAACATAATCATAAATAAGAAAAAACAGAGCCTTTCCCCTAAGGTCAGGAACAAGACAGCAATGTCCAGTCTCATCACTTTTATTCAACATAATACTGGAATTTCTAGCCACAGCAATCAGAGAACATAAGGAAATAAAAGGCATCCAAATTGGTAAGAAAGAAGTGAAACTTTTACTATTTGCAGATGACTTGATACTGTATAGAGAAAACTCTAAGAACCCCACCAAAAAACTTGCTAGAACTGATAAATGAATTCAGTAAAGTCGCAGGATACTAAATCAACCTACAGAAATGTGTCGCATTTCCATACACCAATAATGAAGCAACAGAAAGAGAAATTAAGGAGTCAACCCCATTCAAACTGCACCAAAAACAACAAGATACCTAGGAATACAACCTAACCAAAGAGATGAAAGACCTTACTCTGAAAACTATAAAAAAAAAAACAGATGAAAGCAATTAAAGATGAAACAAAGAAATGGAAAGACATTCCAAACTCATGGATTGGAAGAACAAATATTGTTAACAGTCATAGTATTCAAAGCAATCTACACATTTAATGCAATCCTTATCAAAATACCAATAAGTCTTTTTCACAGGACTAGAAGAAACAATCCTAAAATTTGTATGGAATCACAAAAGACCCTGAATAGCCAGAGCAATCTTGAAAAAGAAAAGAAAAGCTGGAGGAACCAAAATTCCAGACTTCAAGTTATACTACAAAGCTGTAGTAATCAAAACAATATGGTACTGGCCAAAAAAAAAAGAAATAAATAAACACACAGATCAATGGAACAGAACAGAAAACCCAGAAATGAACCCACAATTATATGGTCAATTAATCTTTGACAAAGCAGGAAAGAATGTACAATTTTTTCCAAAGCAGGAAAAGACAGTCTATTCAACAAATGTGTTAGGAAAATTGAACACAACATGCCAAAGAAAGAAAATGGACCACTATCTTATCTTACAACACACCACATACAAAATAAATTCAAAATGAATTAAAGGCCTAAATGTGAGACCTGAAGCCATAAAAATCCTAGAAGAGAGAACAGGCTGTCACTTCTCTGACATCAGCCTTAGCAACTTTTTTTCTAGATATGTCCCCTAAGATAAGGAAAACAAAAACAGAAATAAACTATTGGAACTACATCAAAATAAAAAGTTTCTGCACAGCAAAGGAAACCATCAACAATTAAAAGGCAACCACCTCTATAGAAGCATTATTTACAATAGTGTTATTTATAATAGTGAAAATATGGGAGCAGCCCAAATATCCATGGATTGATGAATGGATAAAGAAGATGTGATATATATACATAGTATGGAATATTATAAAAAAGAATGAAATCTTGCCATTTGCAATGACATGGGTAGAGCTTGAGTGTAATGTTAAGTGAGATAAGTCAGAGAAAAGAAATACCATATGATTTCACTCATATGTAGAACTTAAGAAACAAAACAAACAAGCAAAGGAAAAGGGAAATAGAGAAACTAAGAAATAGACTCTTACCTGTAGAGCACAAACTCCTGGTAAACAGAGGGGAGGTGGGTGGAGAGACGGGTTAAGTGAGTGATGGGCACTGGTTGTGATGAGCACTAGGTGTTGTATGTAAATGATAAATTACTAAATTCAATACCTGAAACTAATATTGCACTGTATGTTAACTCATTGGAATTTAAATAAAAATTGAAACTAAAAATCAATCACCTCTTTAATAATTAAAATGAAAAAATTAAAACTATAAATACTCTATGATCTAGTAATTCCACTTCTGAGTATTTATCCAAGAAAATGGAAACAGTAACCTGAAAATATATATGTGCCCTTATGTTTACTGAGATATTATTTATAAAAGCCAAGATATGGAAGCAATCCAAGTGTCTATCAGTATATAAATGGATAAAAGGATGTGGCATACATATACAATAAAATATTACTAAGTCATAAAAAATAATGAAATCTTGCCATTTGCAACAACATGGATGGACCTAGAGGGTATTATGCTAAGAAAAATAAGTCAAACAGAGAAAGATAAATACCATATGATTTCACTTATATGGAGAATCTAAAAAACAAAACAAATGAACAAACAAACAGAAAACAGAAACTCATAAATACAGAAAATAAAGTGGTAATGCCAGAGGGGAGGAAGGTGGGTTGATAGGTGAAGAGAATTAAGAGGTACAAACTTCCTGTTATAGAATAAGTCAGTCCCAGGGATGAAAAGTACAACATAAGGAATATAGTCAATAATATTATAACAACTTGGTATGGTGACAGATGATAATTACACTTATATGGTAAGCATTTTGTAATGTGTGTAACTGTTGAATCACTATGTTGCAGAAACCAATATAATATTGTATATCAACTACACTTTAATTTAAAAAGAAAATAATAGGGCAGCCCGGGTGGCTCAGCGGTTTGGCGCTGCCTTTGGCCCAGGGCGTGATCCTGGAGACCCGGGATCGAGTCCCATGTTGGGCTCCCTGCATGGAGCCTGCTTCTCCCTCTGCCTGTGTCTCTGCCTCTCTCTCTGTCTCTCATGAATAAGTAAATAAAATCTTTAAAAAATAAAATAAAATAAAAAAATAAAAAATAAAAAAAAATAAAAATAATAAAATGGCTAAAATGGAAAAAAACTAAAGAATGTAATTCTATAACAGTATTATCATAACTTTAAAACATTTGCTATTAAATGTCATTAAATTATAAATAACATTATATACTATTAAATTATTCCAACTGCCTAATATCTAAATTATTTTAGCTAAAAAAAATATGGTGTTTTTTTTTTTTAAGACCAAGACCTAGTAATACCAACACTTTTGTGAAAATAGGGACAAAAAATATCTGGTTCTGTATAGGCCTCCTCTAGGGAGGGTAAAAACCTCCTGTCAGTGTAGTTCCTGTAGCCAAAAGGATTATGTCTTACCTGCCCTTGATCATTAGTGGGGGCATACAGATTAGAATTATATTTCCATGAATCTCAAAGAATATACCAGGTATAAATCAAAATCCCATTAATTGAGTATCTATGTTTTGTGTACACTTTCTCATGACAACAACACTGCAAAGTAGGTAGAATTATTCCCATTATACTAATATGGAAGCTGAGATTGAAAGAAGTGAGGTCACATTCCTAAGGTCACCGAACTGTAAGTAGCAGGAGCAGGATGTATATTTAGATCATATCAGATTCTAAAGCCTCTATTTTTTCCACTGGTTTGCTGTTCTGAGAGGGTTTCTCTGGAACACTGTGGCTTTAGCCCTGGCTGCTGCTTAACTGGTATTCTGAAAGCCAGGTCCTAATCTTTGGGGCCATACATCCTTCTGACAATGAGGGCATCTCAGCTGCTCTGGTTGCCAATTAAAGTATACATCCAACTTTGAATTCTGATCACTGAAAGGCAATACAACAAAAAGAGATAACACTTGGATTCCTGGGTTCTACTTCAGTTTCATTCAAATTCACAAATAGCCTATTTATCACCAGATAACTCATTCCTTTCTGATAGCCTTCTAGATAATACAATACATATCTTAGCTCTACACTTTAGACATGTTCTTTCTAATAAAAAGTCAGTTGCAAGAACTATTTTTTTTCCAAATTGGAGAGTTAAAATTTAAATGATAGCATTAAAAAAAAACCCTACTTCTGATAAACATTTATGCTCTCTTCTCTGTCTTTAAGCTCCATGTCAGATTGCCTTAGGTTGTTGCTTTTATATGCTTTGATTTTCTACTGTGATAACTGAATGATAGAGTTGGACAGTACCCCCCTCAATATACTAAAGAAGGAAACAGGCCCTGCAAATTATTTGCCCAAGATCACACAAGTATTGAGGAAATGGCATATTTATCCCAAATTTGCCACTATTGGTCCTCCTTGGGTACTGTCTTCTGAGCCTGTGGCATATTATTGGAAACAAACACTCACTGGTGATAAATCTAAAGCAATCTGGAGCCAAGTTAGCATAGAAAGTTTGTGACTAACCTACCTAATTACATTTGGAATAGAAAAACCAATCTTAATTACATTACAGTCAAATTGATTTTCTTCTGATGAGACCTTAAAATAACTGCCTGAAAGCTAATTTCCCTGGACAAAAATGTTTAGCTTGATAACAACATTGTTACAGTGTGTATCTGACCTCTAATAGGTGCCTTAAAGGGATTAAAGCTCATTTGGACATTAGAGTTCTAATATGTTTGTTTTTAAAAGATTCTTGCATATCATTTTAGTTTGTTATGTAACAAAATTTACAATAAAACAATGAACAAAAATAAGAAATAATAAGAATAACCAGACACGGGCAGCCCGGTGGCTCAGCGGTTTAGCGCCGCCTTCCGCCCAGGGCCTGATCCTGGAGTCCCGGGATCGAGTCCCACGTCAGGCTCCCTGCATGGAGCCTGCTTCTCCCTCTGACTGTGTCTCTGTCTGTCTGTCTCTCTCTCTCTCTCTCTCTCATGAATAAATAAATAAAATCTTTAAGAGAAAAAAAAAAAAAGAATAACCAGACACTGCACTTAATACATGTTGTCTTATTTAATACTTCCAACAGTAATTCCTCCACAACAGCTCGTCCTTTGGACAAACTTCTGGTGTAGAATATTTCTGTGTATCTTTCATTTTTCAATGCATTTATTCCAAAATATGTTCATTTTAAGCCACTCCTACTAGAGAATCAGATGTAACAACAAAATAGACATATAAACAACATAGATGTTCATTCTCTAATCTAGTAAGACAGCTTTTGGGGGGGAAAGCACAGAACATAATTTAAATAAATATTTTATATGTTTAGAGTTTGGAGTAAGACTGCTCAAGTAATAAAAGAAGATCGTGCCTCCTAAGCAACACTGATCCTACTATTAAGGGTTTTTTGGTTATTTGAGCCCTGTGATGGACTTAAATATAAATTTGCAGATAGGAGATAGAACTGACCTCAAAACATTGCATAATAAAGTGATAAGGAACTAAGAATTCATATGGGAAATCTGGCAAAGAAAGGAGCCAAGGAAGCTGAGGAGAGAAAATAAAAGAAGAAGATTTTTTTTTTAAATTCTTATTTATTTATGATAGTCACAGAGAGAGAGAGAGAGAGGCAGAGACACAGGCAGAGGGAGAAGCAGGCTCCATGCACCGGGAGCCTGACGTGGGATTCGATCCCCGGTCTCCAGGATCGCGCCCTGGGCCAAAGGCAGGCGCCAAATTGCTGCGCCACCCAGGGATCCCCAGAAGAAGATCTTTGATGGTAGCAAGCCTAAGGAGAAATTTTAAAGAAAAATGATATCTAATAGGGATTCTGAATGTATTGGCTGTGGAACAAGTGATATAAATTGTCTCCTCTGCTCCTTCAGGAAATCTTCATTAAAATCTACATTATTTGCTGGTGCTCTAGAGCATGTAAATTTAGCGGAGGTGATTAGGAGGTTCCAATAGGTGCCAAAATCTATAACCATAACTTCAAAGAAAGTAAACGATGAATAGCTGATTTGGGGGTACTCCGATGGAAAAAAAGGATGGTGAAAAAAGGATGGTATTGGAAAGTTTAAAAAAGTAAAAATGTTTGCAGAGCGGGAGTAAAAATGTTTTCTATGTTATCTTGAAGTGCATAAGGGAAACTATAGAAAGTAAATTCAGTGTTTAGAACTGAATGCTTAATTTGTTAGACAAAAATAAGAACAAGGGCTGAAAAAACACACTTTGGCATAGACAGAGCTAAGGCCTAGGAGAACTGGAAAATGTCTGCTCATTTCTGCAGTGTATATTAAATTAAGGCTATCTGTAGAGTTTTTTTTTTTTTTTAATTTTTGTTTTGTGTTTCCATTCAAAGCATCCAAATGATTTTAACCTTTGGAATCATGGTGAAACCTGAGACAGAACATACAATCTGAAAGGTGTTGAAAGTTTAGATAAAAGACTAGCTATAGAAAAATAAACATCCTTCATACCCATATTATTTGCAAAAGAAGCATAACCAGTTTATGAGAATCTCGTTAAAACTTTAGGATGAAAAAAATTTGAAAAGTTTCCTGTGAGGCAGGCATCAATATTAAGGTATATTAAATAAAGAATTTTATAAAGATGTTTATAAAAGAATTCTTAGTCCTCCTAAGACTATTTTCGCCATGAGTTCTTGTATTCCTCATTCATTAATCTCCTGCCACATGGTTTTTCAAAAATAACACTGGAGAAGAGATATTATAAATATTCATCTATTCTATATAAAGGCTATATATGAATCATATACACAGATACATACAAAACACATAAGGTAAAACCACATTTGCTTGGGTTAAATAAAAGTCATGCCAATCTAATCAAGTAGAATATATTTAATAAATATTTATTATTTTCACATATGCCAAACCCCACATAAATTTACAGAACATCTATTATGAGTAATACCTTAACACTATGGCAACACATAATTTTTGTCAGAAGGAGTTAAAGGTCTACTAGGGCACAGAAGAGATGCATATTAATGACTCTAATACAAAGCCTAAGAAAAGAGCACTAATACTAAGAAAAGAGCACTGTAGGGAAGCTCCTGCAGAATTAGGGAGATTCAAAGGAGACCAGAAGGAATACTTTGGTTCATCTACTCAACAGGGGTAAAGAACGTGAGTTGCTAACCTGTTCCAGGCTTAGTGCTAGAATCTGGAATGGCTTGATGAGTAAACTTCTCAGTGAATAAGAAAGGGAGATTAGGGAGAAAAAAAGAGTTTAATATGTAATGCAGAGGCAGCCAGAGCTCCTGGAGTACTTCCTTAATTCAGCAGGAAATGGGAAACAAGCCAGAAAAATGTCATTGTTGTCATTGTTGTTGTTGTTTTAAGCATGGGAGTAATAGGATGTATCATTAATTTGAAAGATACAATAGTATAACTGCTTAAAACGTTTCCAAATTATTGGTCTCATTTGCAATTTGTCATATCCATATAAAGATAATATGGTCAGATCTTTTTCAATTTTCTGCTTTCTGAAGAAAACGAAGCACAGACTTATGGTTTTGGTCCTCTGTACATTTATACAGATATGACAAAGAAATTCTTCAATGCTGACAGTCAAAACAGTCACAAATTTGAAATGATTATGATATCAAACAATTGAGTTTTCCTGTATCACAAAATCTACATCTATATAATCACCTCTGATTAATGTCCAATAGAATATAAACATACAGTGTAAGTTAATTTTTTCAGGTCAAAACTGGGAATCATAGTATTAACTAATTATTGCATAAATCCTAGGGTTGGAACTCAATTTACCTCAATTTCTTCAAGTCATTAGCCTCCTTTGTTTCTTCAGTGAGGAAAAAAGTGATATTACCTACTAGCTCTGTTGTTGTGTGAAATAACTAAACAACATTGGTAAAGAAGTCTAAGACATGGAATGTGCTAAGTTTAATTATTTATTATTAGCATCTCCTCCCCATGCAGATGTTTCTAGTTTGAAAAATCTGAACCATGTGGACAACACAGGATCAGCAAGTCTAGTAAATGAGATGTAAGAAGAACAGACAAAGAGGCATTATGAAAGCCAAGGGGTCAGGAAAGAAAGCATCCAAGGTGTGGCAGGAGTTTACAAGTAAAACAGGATTAATCCAAGATATATTTATGAGAATGAGCTTTGAAGAAAAACAATTTGGCAGACCAAAAACTAACAGAAAAAGCACAAAAGGAGAAGGAGCAGAAATGAAGCAATCTTGAAGACATAAAAGGGAGAACCTACCAAGAAGACAGTAAGGGAAGCTCCATAAAGGAGAGACGAATTCTTTGCCAAATTTGGTGCAAATGTACCCTTTAGAAAACAGGAAATGTAAACTTTGGTGAAAGCAACATGATACAGGAAAATATAATTATAGCAATTGTGAAATGAAAATGTGAACACATGAAAAGACCAGATGTAAAAATTAATAGAGACAAGCCTTTAAACACATATGTGCGCGCACACACACATATATACACACACACACCAGGATAAGTTTTAAAGAAAGCCCAGAAGAATATTGTAATCAGCCCTGAAGTAAATTTAGTAAATACAGTCTTCTCTCTGTTATCCCTACTCTTTTATTTTTAAGATTTTATTTATTTGTTTGACAAAGAGATACAGAGAGCCAGAGACTACAAGTGGGGGAAATGGTAGAGGGAGAGGGAGAGGCAGATTCCCCACTGCAGAGGGAAAGGGAGAAGCAGACTCCTCACGGAGCAGGAAGCCCAATGTGGGGCTTGATCCTAGGACCTTGGGATCATGACCTGAGCTGAAGGCAGATGCTTAACCAACTAAGCCACCTAAGTGCCCCTACTTTTATTTTCCATTGAAATCTGTTGGTGGAGTCTGATCACTTACATCCTTATGCTTAAGGAAATTGTCTCAGAATAACTCCTAGTGAGTCATTATTCAGAAATCACCTTTTCTAAAGTCAGAAAAGGATAAAGTGTTTATCTACCTATTAAAAAATGATACATTTAACCGACTATCCCAATTTTGGTACTGAGAAATTAAGGAAGAATACCAATGAGCTTCAATGAGAAACAAACCATAGTGGAATCAAATCGATACTATCTCACTTCTTAATTATCTGTTGTGAACTTGAGTAAGTCAGCTAACTTCTCTGAGCTTCAGTTATCTGTAAAATGGGAGTGATGATATCCTTGGTTTGGGGAAGCAAAGGTATGTTCAACACAAATCTGGTACATATTAAAGTGCTCAATTACTGTCTCCTTTTCTCTTCCTCCTCAAACTGGCTGGCATAAACACTAAGACACTTAAAATTCACTTATATACATAAAAAATATTTCTCTATAGTCCATAGGCCTTAGAAAATCTCTTGTTAACTGTGAACAAGGCATTTATCCAACAAAAACAAGGAATTGTGGGAAGCCAGTTAAATTTGATACTTCTTTCAATCTGGAATTGCTTAAAAGATATGTAAAAGCTAGTAATTTGGAGCCATATTCTCAGAATTAGTAATCTCACCAGTGATACCAGTGTCAGATCAATCACTTTCCCTTCTAAAATAACATGGACTTTTATTTTAGATTTTCTCTTGCCCCTTCCTCAATAAAAAATAACAAGATAAGGTTGATTCAATCTTATAGACTGGATTTATTTTAGTTTTAAACTTTTATTTTGGCTCTGCAAAATTTGTATTTGATATCTGGGGGTAAGGACCAAGTAAGAACAAGAAAGAAAACACAGAAGAAAGACATAAACAGCTGGATGGCAGCAAAGTACACTACAAAAGGCACTGGCCCAGGGAATCAAGTGATATCAGGTTGGTCTTGGACAATTACCTCACTCCTCTAAACTTCAATTTATTAATCAGTAAGATGATATTCCAGGAGTTCCTTCCAGCTCCAAAATTCTACTCTAACCATGGGGTAATTTTTGCTTTTATTAAATTAACAAAATTGAATGGAAGGGGAGAGGGGAATGCATAACCTAAAATTCTGTACTCTCATTAATAGCTAGAATGGACAAGACAGGGTGGAGAATTACTAGAAATTAATATAACCCTTTAGAAAAGCAATCTGGTAAAATACATCCAGAAAGTGAGACTCACACAGTGGTTGCAAATTGCAGTCTCTGGTTTTCAGTGTGGCAAGATTTCAATGCCCATTTAGTTAAGTTATTTACCACAGTTATCTTGTCTATAATAAAGATACTAATGTAGCTATTGAAGAAAGTATTGTGAAGATTAAATTCAGGTTAAAGGCCTTCCCCACTCACAACCCAGCACATGGCAAATACCAAAGACATATAAGCTATTATTTTTTGTTATGCTTTGACCCAATAAACTCATTCCCGGGGATTTAAACTTAAGAAATAATTGTAAAGAAGAAACAAGGCATCTGATGAGATAATTTGTGATATCATTGAAAATAGTAGGAAAAAGACTGCAAAAAATATGAATGTTCAGGGATCCCTGGGTGGCTCAGCAGTTTAGTGCCTGCCTTTGGCCCATGGCATGATCCTGGAGTCCCAGGATCGAGTCCCACATCAGGGTCCCTGCGTGGAACCTGCTTCTCCCTCTGCCTATGTCTCTGCCTCTCTCTTTCTCTCCCCCGCCCCGTGTCTCTCATGAATAAATAAATAAAATCTTTTAAAAATATACGAATGTTCAACAATTGAAATGTGGGAAAAATACTGAAAGGCAGTAAAAAAAACAGAATTAAGAATCTGTTGAAATTATTATTATAAAGAGTAGATAACATTATGAGAAAATATGTGTAGAATGATATTAAGCATGATTCAAATTGGCTTTATATTATGATTTCAAGTATTTAAGTTTGTATATAGGAGCTAGAAAAGAATACAAAAAAGTGAAATGAGTGAATATATGTGGGTAAACTGAGTTATCATTTTATTTTTCTTTTTAAAAACTTTAAAAATATGTAAGGATAGTTTAAACTAGATTATTGACTTTCAGAAGACAAATAATGTAACTTATTACTGTTTTTCAAATGCTCATGAATTATACTGCTAAGGGGCCTTCATCTTCTTATTCTTTCACCAAAATCCAATGTCATTAAAACTGGAGTCAGCATAGTTGTAACATGTATAAAAAATGATAACATTAACCTTGTAAAAATTACCAATCTATTGCATTTGAGAATGGACTTCTTAGGTAATAATATGATGGTCTATAGTTTCTTTTAGAGAGTATAAAGATTTTCTTTAAATAAACTATGTATTTTTATTTTATTTTAATTTTGATTTAAATTTCAGTTTGTTAACATATAGTGTAATATTGGTTTCAGGAGTGGAATTCAGTGGTTCCTCATTTACAAATAATACCCAGTAATCATCATAACAAGTGTCCTCCTTAATAGCCATCACCCATTTAGCCAATTTTCCCACCCACCTCCTTCCATCAACCCTCCATTTGTTCTCTATAGTTAAGAGTTTCTTATGGTTTTCTTCCCTCTCTCTTTTTTTTCCCCTTCCCATACATTCATCTGTTTTATTTCTTAAATTCCAGATATGAGTGAGATCATACGGTATTTGTCCTTCTCTAACTTATTTCACCTAGCAAAATACACTCTAACTCCATCCATGTTGTTGCAAATGGCAAGATTTCATTCTTTTTGATGGCTAATATTCCATTGTGTATATATATATGCCACATCTTTATCCATTCATTGGTCATTGGACATTTGGATTCTTTCCATAGTTTGGCTATTATTGATTAAAAATTTTGTTCAATATTAGTGTGGTATTGTTATAAAATGCATTTCAAATATTAATTCAGCAAATGAAAACAAACACATAAAACAAAACAAAAGAAAAACCTTCCAGATAAAGAATTACATTAATAAATGACACTTCTGGTTCATTGGGATGGTAAAAGGAGCACTAAGCCCAGGGCATCCTAACAGTTAGAACCTTACACATCTCCAAGATGTGTGCACAGGGTAATAAGAGGACATGCTTTTGACATGGCTATTTTACTGACAGGATTAAATTTTAAACTCTTCTGTTAATTGCATCAAATTATTTACTACAAATATCAGTTGAACTCAGTAAATAACAACAAAAAAGAACCATATTCAAATTAGCAGCAATAGTCAACAAAAACCATTTGAATAGTGGGTCATCAAAATTCCAAAATGATCCCATAAGCATGGAAAAAATAGTAAACTAAATCAATAATTCAAATCATATAGAATCAATGCAGCTGAAAGCCCATAGGTGTGGAACATTTATTTCTAACTGATTTATGAAATGTAAGTAACAGAGTTAACAGTTGTTATATTCTTTTTTTTTTTAAAGATTATTTGTTTATTTATTCATGAGAGACAGAGAGAGAGAAAGAGAGAGAGAGAGAGAAAGGCAGAAGAAGCAGGCTCCATCCGGGGACCCCGATTTGGGACTCGATCCCGGGACTCCAGGATTGTACCCTGGACCGAAGGTGGCGCTAAACTGCTGAACCACCTGGACTGCCCCCAGTTGTTATATTCTTAAATCAAGAGTGTGGAGGAGGGGCACCTGGGTGGCTCAGTTGGTTAAGCATCTACCTTCAGCTCCAGTCATGAGCCCCTTGTTGGGCTCCCAGCTCAGCAGGGACTCTGCTTCTCCTTCTCCCTCTGCCCCTCCCCCTGCTCATGCTCTCTTTCTCTCTCTTTCTTTCTCTCTCACACACACTCTCTCTCTCTCAAATAAATAAATAAATAAATAACCTTAAAAAAAAGAGTGTAAAGGAATTATTTATACTTTTAGCATGTGGTCATGAATCTTTCAAACACAAAACTAGATATAGGGAACATAAAAAGAGGTAGGTGAACAAAAATTTGAAAAATACTCTTGTCAAAATTAAGTGAAAGGAAAAGAAAAACTTAAGTAAAATAAATGTTATCAGAAAATAAGAGGGGGGGATACGTGGGTGGCTTAGCGGTTAAGCGGCCCAGGGCATGATCCTGGAGTCCCAGGATCAAGTCCCACATTGGGCTCCCTGCATGGAGCCTGCTTCTCCCTCTGTCTATATCTCTGCCTCTCTCTGTGTGTGTCTCTCATGAATAAATAAATAAAGTCTTAAAAAAAAAGAAAAGAAATACTTAAAAAAAAAAAAGAAAATAAGAGGGACCTCAGGATTAGGTGCACTATATCTGTTGCATTATCCAAATCTTCAACTGTCAAAGGTCAAAAACTTTGACCTAGTTATAAGAAACAAGGCCTCATGATAATCCCAAGGATTCTAAATGGGCTTTGGAATAAACTTGGAGTAAAAATTCTTTAATATTACCCTGACACCACCAACAAGTCCATCTTCATAATTCAGCAAAAATTTATTAAATGCTTACAATGTGGAAAGCATGAAAATAGGTATAGGAAATCAACCAGAAATGAACAAATATGAACCTTTCTCTCCTGAGCTCCCAATTAATGAACTATCAGATTTTTCTTGAGCAAAATAACTTTCTATTATCCTTTATAGGTCTCTTTTGGAAGAAATAAGATATTTACAACTGTGCCACTGTCTTTTCTGCTGAGTTGAGTTTCAGTCCCAACTTCCGAAAACCACAAACTAATTCATCAACCAGTTAACTCTGACAACTAAAATAAATTGCCTTATGACAAGTCTCTTGTTTCCCCTGAATGATTTTAATTATCCCTGTAGCCAAGAATTGTGACTAACTTCTGTGACAGAAGTGAGAAGTACATTGTTGAAAAAGCCGTTAGCTCTATTTTATTTTTGGTGTTAAACCTTTGTAGAGCCATCTTCTTTCCTGCAACAGGGAGGAACAGGTACTTACCAGATGCCATACAGTAGTCTTAGTGCTTTATGTACATTATCTCATTTAACTCTTGCAAATAGTACTATAAAGTAGATATCATTATCACCATCATTTTTAGAATGAGGTTTAAAAGAGTGACTGGTACATAGTCATAAAGCTAGTAAAGACAGCCCTTTCTCCTAAAGATGAAAGAGTATGCATTCCATATAAACATCTGCATTGATGGAGTCAAATTAAAAGAAAGTCATGAGCTAGGATACCAAGTAATAAAAGAAAATGCCTAAACTCCATTTCTAGTCAGACAGCAAATTAGATATCCTGAGCATTACTTGACCTGCACAAAAAATTAAGTTCTGAATAAAAGATAAAAAAAATCTGAAAAATGCTTTACTGAGTTGGTAAGAAAACAAGAGAAATCAAAGGGGGGAAATTAGAGAATTCAGAGAGAAAAACAAGCACAGAAGCCAAAGTCCTGGGAACATCCACCAATGCCTAGAGACTTTGAGTACTGGTTTTATGATACTGTTGAGTAAAAGGACAAAAGAGAAAGTCCAGAGTTTCTCAATGCAAGGAGTCATAGAAGATCCCTGCATAAAGCCGGAGATCTCCAAAGGCTCTACCACAATAAAATGATAAACTAGAAAAAAATTTAAAACATCAAACAAAAGAATCTCATAAAAGATGACAGTAGATAATACTATTTTTCTTAATCTTGGCAAGAGAATACAGATAGAAGGAAAAAAATATTTTCTAAAAATATATGCCACAAATTAACTTCCACATAAATAAGTAACCTAAATTCACATTTAGTGACATGGCTGAATAAAACCTCTCAGTCTTACAATTTATTTTAAAGTGGTCATGGATTGCTGGTGCCTAAAGGTACCTGGTAAAACCACATTCCTGAATTGAAGGAAAAAAAAGTCTTCAATTCAGGACTAAAAAAATCTCTCATAATACGTAACAATAGAAAACAAGTCACCATGAGCAAAAAGAAGCAAGAACAACAGATACTGGAATCAGACTAAAAAAAAAAAAAATCAGGCATTAAAATTATCAGGTATAGAATATGACAAAATTATGTTTTCTATCTTTAAAGATATAATATAGGATATTTTTAAAACTGAAAGAGTAGGGCAAATTTGAAAAAGAATGAAGCAGAACTTCTAGAAATTAAAAATGTTACCATTTAAAACTTAATAAAAAAGTTAACAGAATAATAAGGCAAAAGAATAAGTAAAAAAAATAATGAAATAAAAGACAAAGCTAAAGAAATTACCTAGAGATATGCATGGAACGTCAAAGGTATAAAAAATATAAAAAAGAAGGGTAGAAAAGGCTAACATGAGTACAAAACAATTCCATAGGAAATAATGGACACATCAGAAAAGGGCAGCCCCAGTGGCTCAGCAGTTTAGCGCCGCCTTCAGTCCAGAGAGTGATCTGGGGACCCGGGATTGAGTCCTGCATGGGGCTCCTTGCATGGAGCCGGCATCTCCCTCTCCTGTGTCTCTGCCTCTCTCTCTCTCTTTCTCTCTGTCTCTCATGAATAAATAAATGAAATCTTTAAAAAAATAAAAAGTTGGAAAATTTTCAGAATTGATGAAAATTTGAATTTTCAGATTGAGGGATAGAACCAGTACCAAATAATATAAACAAGACAAAACAAAAATCTATACTAAGACATATCATAGTAAAACTACAAAACATCAAAGACAAAGAGATTATCTTAAAAGCAGCCAGCGAGAAAATAAAGACATAGGAATAATAATTATGTTGATGTCTGACTTCTCAAACAACTAATGATAGCGAAATAATACCTCAAAGTAATGGAAACACAAATAACTATCAACCCAGAATTATATATAAAACAAAGCCTTTTGTTTTCAAAAATGAAGATGAAATAAAGACATCTAAAGATAAAAAAGAATTAGGAGTTTACCATCCATAGACAGGCAAAGTCTCTGACAGTAAAACACTGATATTAAGAATAAAAAATTAATTAGAAAAGCACCACACATATAGAAATTAAAAACACATTTTTACTAGCTGAGTCAAATAAGAAATTATAATAACATACAGAAGGTACAGAAAATTAGATAAACATGTGAGGTGATGGATTTGGTGGTAATTAACTAAATGGGGGGATCCTTTCACAATCTACATCAAATCACCATGATGTGCACTTTAAAAATATGATAATTTTGTCAATTATACTTCAATAAAGATGAAAAAGAAAACAAAGGGAACTGAACAATAATTTTAAAAATACTGCTTATCAAAACAGGCACTATGTTTTAAATTCATTTCCTGAGATACTTGTTAACCAGTTTCTAGGATCGCACTGTAAGAAACTCTGGTAACCACAGAGTTCACATAGTTGAAAATTGGATGCAGAATCTAATCTGTGTGCTTTTTAATTAACTTACTTCACCAGATCTCTGTGTAAACTTTAACACATTGATTTTAAAAGTTTAGGAAGAGGCACCTGGGTGGCTCAGTGGTTGAGCATCTGCCTTTGGCTTAGGTCGTGATTCTGGGGTCCTGGGATTGAGTCCCACATTGGGCTCCCTGTGGGGAACCTGTTTCTATGTCTCTCATGATAAATAAATAAAATCTTTTTTTAAATAGTTTAGGAAAATTCATATAATTCTAAGCAACCAGCTATCCTAAACCCCACTCTCCATACTGTTAATAGAAGCTCCAGCTCCATGTTTGGAAAGACTAGTACTAATATATATATATATATATATATATATATATATATATATATCTTCTAAAGTAGTTCCCTTGCAAGGGGTAACAATTTTTCTCATGCTCCATCTAAATATCTCTCATCGCCCATGGCAGATCCCAGCATATTTCCAGGTGGTAAATTGCAACATAAAATCCAGGAAAAGAAGGCTTGCACACCAAAAATAACTGCTATTTTACATTTGTAAGAATTATATAGGGGAAAATATTCTGAGGGTGCTAGATCAGGGAAAAAGAAATTAGCTATTTTAGAAATAGCTAATTTGTAACTATAGGTAAATTTATCAGACACTCTATATTCAATGAAATAGACAGCAGCTGAGACTAGTTCTAATCATAAGTTTGGTTGGTTGTCCAAAACCTGGAAAAATGATGATAGAAGAAAAGCACTGTTTGGATGGAAATTTATAGCATTAAATTGCATGTATTAGAAAAGAAAAAAAGGGCATCTGGGTGGGTCGGTAAGTTGAGAGTCTGCTTGTCCCTCTCCTCTGCTCTTCCCTCTGCCTCCCTCCCATCCTATCTCTCTCTCTCTCTCTCTCTCTCTCTCTCAAATGGATAAAATCTTAAAAAAAAAAAAAAAGGAAGGAAAGAGAAAAAGGCCTAAAATCAATAACCTAAGCTTCAACCTTTAGAAATTAGAGGAAGGGTACCTGGATGGCTTGGTTAGTTAAGCATCAGCCTGCCTTTGGCTCAGGTCATGATCCCAGAACCTTGGGATTGAGCCTGCCTTGGCTCTCTGCACAGAGGGGAGCCTGCTTCTTCCTCTCCCTCTGCCCCTCCCCCCTCTCATGTTCTCTCTGTTGCTCTGTTTCTCAAATAAATAAATAAAATCTTAAAAAAAAAGAAATTGGAAGAACACTTTAAGCCTAAAGCAAGCATAAGAAAATAATTAATAAAAATCAGAGCAAAACTCAATGAAATTAAAATTAGGAAAACAAAAGGGAAAAATAATGAAACTAAAAGCTAGTTCTTTGAAAAGACCAATAAACTAGCAAAGCTTTAGCCATATTAACTAAGAAGAAAAGACAAGATATAAAATACAAATAGCAAAATAAAAGAGGAATCACTAGTAATCCAATGAACATAGAAAAGTTAATAGAATAATAATACCAGGCAAAACTCTATGCTCACAAATTTGATAACGTAAATGAAATAGACCAATTACTTGGAGGACACAAACTGCCAAAATTCACACAAAGAAAGAGATAATATGAAAATGCCAATATATGTTAAATAAACTGAATTAATTATTAATGACCTTTTAAAAAAAGGAAAGCATCAGACTCACATGGTTTCACTGCTAAATTTACCAAACATCTAGAAAGAAATGATACCAATTCTCCAATCTCTACCAGAAAACAGTGGAAAAGACTTCCTCATTCTGTGTGGCCACAGTACTTTAATATCAAAACCAGATAAATTTAATAAATTTATTACCAAAAAGAAAAACTATAGACCAATATCTCTCATAAATGTAGATGCAAAACTTCTCAAAAACATATAAACAAATGCATGCAACATTGAATAAAAAGAAATGTACACCATGAAAAGTAAGATTTATCCCAAGTAAATAGGGCTAGTTCAACACTTGAAAATCAATGTAATCTGGGCAGCCCCGGTGGTGCAGCGGTTTAGCGCCGCCTGTAGCCCAGGGCGTGATCCTGGAGACTGTGGATCCAGTCCCACATCAGGCTCTCTGTATGGTGCCTGCTCCTCCCTCTGCCTGTGTCTCTGCCTCTCTCTCTCTCTCTGTCTCTATGAATAAATAAATAAAATCTTTAATAAAATAAAAATTACTTTAAAAAAAGAAAATCAATGTAATTCACCAGTTCAACAGGCTAAAAAATATGAATGTTTATAGTAGCTTAATTAATTAATTGGCATAATTGCCAAAAACTGGAAGCAACCAAGATATCCTTCAAGAAGTGAATGTATAAACAAATTCGGTATATTCATACAGTGGAATATCATTCAGTGATAAAAAGAAATGTTATCAAGCCACAAAATCATGGATGCATCTTAAATGCATATTGCTGAGTGAAAGTAGTCAGTCTAAAAAGGCTGTGTACATATGATCCCAAATATATGACATTCTGGAAAAGGCAAAACTATCAAGATTGTAAAAAGATCAGTGGTTGCTAATTGCTCAGGGAAAGGGAGGAAGGGTTGAATAGGTGTGACACAGGTGATTTTTTTAAGGTAGCAAAACTACTCTAAATGATACTTTAATGGTGGGTGCAAGTTTATTCATTTAACAAAACCCATTGAACTTAGCACAAATGTTAGAAAATCTTATGCAAATCTTAAAAAATTATTTAGGAGGTCAGAAGATCCAGGAATGGAATGCATAATGTGAGACTATAACTGTATTACAAATGTCTGAGACAATCACACTGAAGGGAGTAGGAGAAAAGGTACTAGTTTATGTAACTTCAAAAATGAGTAGAGTCTGTAAGACTGAAGGTAAAAGAAACTATACATACACACTCTACTATAGGTGGTAAAGTTGTTCCCATGGGGATATGGGCTAACAATTCTGATACCACTATAGATATATACTAGAATTGAACAGTAAGTAACTGAATGGAGGATGGTGTGAGGCAGATTTCTCACTGTCAGAATGGAAGTTTACAGATAAAGATAAACAGGGAGAGAAAGCTGGAACAACCCATATGGTAATGGATTAGAGTAGGACACATCAGTATTATTTATGTTCATCTTAATATAAATAAAGGTGTATTATATAAACATAGTTATAGATATGTGTATATGCATACACACACATATATTTTTCCTTATTCTCTTGTTGAGAAGTCCTAGAAGCAACACATCCCAGTAGCAATGAGTGCACCTGGCACCCAGATCTTGGTTTCTAATTCCATTCTCCAATAAAAGGAATGACAGCTTCTTAGAGAAATGACTGATTCTAGGCCAGAGCAGAAAATAGACAAGATAAGCCTGGGATATCATAGTGCCAGAATGCAAGGAAGTACTACACACACACACACACACACACACACACACACACGCACGCACAAACACTGACAGTGATATGTCAAAGGATACAAAAGCCAACTGAAAGAGCTCCCACTGGCCAAAGCTGAAAAGTTTCAGCAATGAAATAGAGTACTACTGGATTATAACCCAAAGTTTAAAATAAATATCCAACATTCTACACTGATGTAAATAAATGATTTGACTAAATAAATAAATAAACAGGAAAAAGAAACAGATCTCTCTTTCAGGATTCCAAGTAATTTACATAGATATTCCATCCTCTAGGAGGTAGAGGATAACTCCTTATTCCTTAAATGTGGATTGTGAATAATGACTTCCTTTTATAGGAAGAAGGGAGCTGGTGGTGAGATGTAGTAACTCTACAGTGGAGAAACCAGATAAACACTACCTCAGCCAGGTGATCAAGGTCAACAAAAGTGAGAAGTCATGTTGATAACATATACCTTTGACATTATGTGATGAAAATGGCACTTTATCTCTGTGGTCTTCCTGCCAAAAACACAACCCTACTCAAATCATGAGAAAAATATCAAACAGATCCAAATGAGGAGCATTTTATAAAACACCTGACCATTCTTAAAGTCATCAAAACAAGGTAAATCTGAGAAACTTATAGCCAATAGCCAAAGCAAACATGACAACCAAATGTCATACAGTTTTCTGGATAAGATTCTGGGACAGAAAATAGGACATTAGGTAGAAACTAAGGAAATCTGAATAAAGCATGGACTTGATATAAAATTAATTTATCAGTATTGATTCATTAATTGTAACAAATGTATGATACAAATGCAAGGAATAAACAAGGACAGAAGGCTAGAATGATCCATATAAAAGGTGATGATGATCATGATCACACTACTAATAAGGGAAAGTAGGTGGAGGTGGGAGCTGTCAATAATACTTGGCAATTTTACTTTTTTTAAGAGTTTATTTATTCATGAGAGACACAGAGAGAGACAGAGACAGAGACATAGGCAGAGGGATGAAGTAGGCTCCCTCTGGGGAGCCCAATGTGAGACTCGATCCCAGGGCCCTGGGATCACAACCTGAGCCAAAGGCAGACGCTCAACCACTGAGCCACCCAGGTGCCCCTGCAATTTTTCTGTAATTCTAAAACTGATCTAAAATTTAAATTTTTTTTCTTAAGTGTTCAGGCCATGAAAGTCAGATTCAGATTTTACATAGTAGAGGACATGAAGATAAATTAAAAATTACATACAATATTGGATCATGAATAAGATCCTGGAACAAAAACATAAAGTCCGTGGAAAAATTTAAATTGTGCAAATGTTCATTTCCTGGTTTCAGTAATTATACCATGGTTATGTAAGATGTTAACATGGTTATGTAAGTTGTTGGTGAGGGTTATTGAAAATTCTCTGTATTATTTTTGTAGCTTTATTTGTAAGTCTAAACTTTGTTCAAAATAAAAGGAAAAGGAAAATCAGTTGGGCATATTTATGTGACTCTATTTCTGGGTTATCTATCATGTCCCATTGATCTATGCGTCTATCCTTCTGTTAATAATATACACTTTTGAGTACTAATAGTGATATAACAAACCTTGAAGTTGTATAGATTGTTCTCCTCATTTTATTCTTCTTTTCAGAATTGTTTCAGCAATTGTTTTTGCCTTTCCATGGAAATTTTAGAAAATAATCTTGTCTATATCTACAAAAATCTTGCTGAGATTTTGATAGCAATTTATGTTAAACTTGTATATAAACAATAATATAATATCTGGGAAATTCCCAAAAATTAAACAACACATTTCTAAATAATTCATGAGTAAAAGAAGACAAGGAAATTACATTTTTTTTTTTATTTTACTGAATGGAAAGGAAAACAGAACCTATCAAAATCTGCGGAATGCATATAAAGTAGTTCTTAACTGAAATTTATAGCTTTAAATGCATTAATCAGGAAAAGAAGAATATTTCGGACAGCCCTGGTGGCTTAGCAGTTTAGCGCCGCCTTCAGCCCAGGGCCTGATTCTGGAGCCCCAAGATCGAGTCCCATGTTGGGCTTCCTGCATGGAGCCTGCTTCTTCCTCTGCCTGTGACTCTGCCTCTCTCTCTCTCTCTCTGTGTGTGTGTCTCTCATGAATAAATAAATAGAATCTTAAAAAAAGAAAAAAAAAGAACTATTTCAGTGATATAAGATTCTATCTTAAGATGATAAACAGAAAAAAGTAATTAAACTAGAAGTAGATATAGTGGAAGGGGTGAAACGGGAGGTGGGCGGGGGGCATGGGGTGACTGGGTGCCCACTGAGGGGGCACTTGACGGAATGAGCACTGGGTGTTATGCTATATGTTGGCAAATTGAACTCCAATAAAAAATATACAAAAATAGCCCCAAAAAACTATATACGTTGATAGGTAGAAGTCAAAATAAGAGCAGAAATAAAAATTTTAAAAGTATTTTAAAATAGAAAACATTAAATAAGCCAAAATCTGGTTCATTGAAAAAGTAAATAAATAAAATTTAAATTAGACTGATCACAAAAAAGAAGGAAAACACATGTTACCAAAACTAGGAGCAAATAAAGGAAGCATCACTGGAGAGCTTAGATATGTTAAAAAGGTAATAAGGGAATATTATGAACAATTATATGCCAATAAATTTGACAATTTAGATTAAATGAAAGATTTCTTGAAAAACACAAATTCCTTGAAAAACACAAAACTGACTCAAGAAGAAATTGAAAATCTGCATAGCTCTATATCTTTTAAAGAATGATTTATAACTTAAAATTTTCCCATAAGGAAAATTCCAGCAATATATAAAACAATAATATATCATGATCCAATGAGGTTTATTCCAGGAGTATAGTTATTTCAACATTTGAAAAAAAATCAATCAATGTAATTAACCGTAACAACAGACCAAGGAGAAAAACTATAAAGTCACCTCAATATGTGCAAAAAAAAAAAGACAAAATTCAACACCCATTTATGATAAACACTCTCAGCAAAATAGGAATAGGAGGAAAATTCTCAGTTTGAAAAAATTCACCATCAATAAGTGATCTACAGCTAATAACGTGCTTAAAGGTGAAAGTGTGAATTCTTTCCTCATAGGATTCACAACAAAAAAAGGCTGCTCATTCTCACAGCATTATTCAACTTTAGACAAGAGGTCCTAGTCAGTGCAATAAACCAAGAAAAGAAATACAAGGCATTCAAATTGGAAAAGAAGGAACAAAACTTTTTTTTCTAAGATGACATAATTGCTTACATAGAAAATCTAACTAAAACTACAAAAAAAGTACTAGGTTGTAGGATATTAGATAAATATAAAATAATAAATATTATTTCTATATACTAGCAATGTAAAATTGGAAATTAAAATTTTAAAAATAGCATCAAGGGATCCCTGGGTGGCGCAGCGGTTTGGCGCCTGCCTTTGGCCCAGGGCGCGATCCTGGAGACTCGGGATGGAATCCCACATCGGGTTCCCGGTGCATGGAGCCTGCTTCTCCCTCTGCCTGTGTCTCTGCCTCTCTCTCTCTCTCTGTGACTATAATACATAAATAATAAATAAAAATTAAAAAAAAAATAAAATAAAAATAGCATCAAAATATTGATACAATTAGGAACAATTGTTCCAAACGAGTAAAAGATTTGCACACTGAAAACTATAAAACATTACTGGGAATTATTAAAGACCTAAATATCTGGAGAATATACCATGTTTATGGTTGGAAGACTTAACATTGTTATAATACAAATACTCCAAAACTTTATGAATAAATTCAATGCAATTCCAATCAAAATATCAACAGTCTTTCTTTCTTAAAAAAAATAGAAATGAGGAAACTCAAAGGACCTAGAATACTTAAACAATCTTTAAAAGAACATACAGATGGTTACCAGAGGGGAGGTGGATGAGGAGAATGCATGAAATAGGTGACAGGGATTAAGGAGTGCTCTTGTCATGATATGCTCTGGTTGTGTATGGAATTCTTGAATCACTATATTATACACCTGAAACTAATATAACACTGTATGTTAGTTAACTATACAGGAATTAAAATTAAATTAAACTAAAAAAAGAGAAAAAAAGAAAAAAACGAAGTAGAGGACAAATACCTCCTGATTTCAAGACTTACTATAAAGCTAAGTGTAATCAAGACTGTATGGCATTGATGTAAAGATCCAAAAAATGGATAAATGAAACACAATAGAGAGCCCAGGAATAAAATAAAACATATATGGGGAAACTGATTTCTACAAAAGTGTAAAGGGAATTTAGCGGAGAAAAGATAATTATCTCAACAAATTTTGCTGAAACATAGGTCCATGTGCAAAACAACAAACTTTGATTTATATTCTCTACCCATAGAAAAAAAATCAAGCTCCACATGGATCATACACCTAAATGTAAAATCTAAAACTATAAAATTTGTACAAGAAAGCATGGGAGAAAAACTCTGTATCTTGAGTTAAACAAACTTTGTGGACCATGTGGTTTTTGTTCCAATTATTTACACCTGCTGTTGTAGCTCAAATCAGTTATAGATAATACATAGACAAGTAGTCATAGCTGTGCTCCAAAAAAGCTTAAAGCCAGAAGCAGGTAACAGACCAGACTTGGCCCATGAGCCCTAGAGAGAACACCAAAAGCACAGTCTATTAAAAAATTGATAAATTAGACTTTATCTAAATTTAAAACTTTTGCTTATTGAAAAACACCATCAAGATAATAAAATTACAAGTGACATACAGGGAGAAAAATATTTGCAAACCATTTAACTGATATAGGACTTGTATCTAGAATACATAAAGAATTCTCAAAATTCAGTAATAGAAAAACAAACAAACAAACTTTAAACTCCACACTTTAAAACATTTGAATAAATACTTCACCAAAGGAGATATATGGATGGAAAATAGCACATGAAAAAATGTTCAACATCATTCATTAGTCATTAGGAAAATAAAACCATAATGAAGTACCACTACATACCATTAGAATGGCTAAAAATAAAAGACTGCTTATACCAAGTTTTGATGAAGATGTAAAGGAAGAGGGAACTCTCATATACAGCTAGTGGGAATGTAAAGTAGTACAATCATTTAGAAAACATGTTAGCAATTTCTTAAAAACTTAAGCATATACTAGCCATGTAAATCAGCCATTCCACTTCTGGGTATTTATTCAAAAGAAATAAAAGCCTATGAACAAATAAAAACATATAAAAATGTTCCTAGTAGTTTTATTTATAATAGTAAAAAACTGGAAACAATCCAAATGTCCATCAACAGATGAATGGATAAACAAGGTGTGGTATAGCCATACAATGGAGTATCACTAGCAGTAAAAAGGTATACTACCAGGGGCACCGGGGTGGCTCAGTGGTTGAGCATCTGCTTTGGCTCAGGGCATGATCCTGGAGTCTGGGGAGCAAGTCCCGCATTAGGCTCCCTGGAGCCTGCTTCTCCCTCTGCCTCTCTCTGTGTGTCTCTCATGAATAAATAAATAAATAAAAATCTTTTTTTTTTTTAAAAAGGTATACTACCATATGAATGCATATCAAAATATATGCTAAGAGAAAGATGCCAAACAAAAGTGCAAACTATAATATTCCATTTATATGCAATTCTAGAAAATGCAAACTAATCTATAGTAATTCAAAGCAGATCAACTTTACCTGGGCACAGAGTAAAGGGTAGCAGGGAAAGAAGCAAAAGTTGCAAAAAGGGATAAGAAAATTTTTCAGGATAGTAGATACATATGTTCTTTATTTGGGTTGTGGTGATGGTTTCATAGGCCATCATACCAAAGTATATCAAAACTTACCAACTTGGATATTTTAAATAGGTACAGTTATTGTACATCAATTTGCCCCCAATAAAACTGTTATAAAAAACACTAAAATGAGATACTACTAAATATTAATCAAAATGGTAAAATTTTAAAATTTATAATACTAAATGCTGGTGAAGATGCAAAACAACTGGAACTCTCATTCGTTGCTTATGGGAATGTAAACTGGTGAAGACAGTTTGGCAGCTTTTTATGCTTACCATACAACCCATGCATTCCACTCCTAGGTGTTTACTGAAGAGAAATAAAAACATATGTCCAAAAAAAGTTATGTGTCAATTATGCCTAAATAAAAAAATAAATAATAAAAAGTCCATATAAAATATACACATAAACATCCATAGCAGTTTTATTCATAATAGCCAAAAATATGAAATAACCCTAATGTCCATCAACAAGTGAATAAATAAATTGTGCTATATTCATATAATAGAAAATTACTTGGCAATAAAAGGAATGAACTACTGGTACATACAACAACATGAATGAATCTAAGAAACACTATGCTACCTACACAGTATGATTCTATTTATACGAAATGCTAAAGAAGACCAGTCTACTCTATGGTGAAATAACTAGATTACTGTTTGCTTGAAGATAGGGATATAGAAGGCCTTAACTGGGAGGAGCACAGGGGCACTTTGGAGGCTTATTGAAATGTTTTATATCTTCATTTTGGTGGTTGTTACATGGTTGTATAAATTTGTTAAAAATGTACAATTACAATGAGAACATTTCATTGTATGTTAATTTTACCTCCATATAGTTAATCTGGTGGGAAAAAAAATTTCCAGTAAGTGATTCCAGCATTGGAGAAATCTCCAAACAAAGCTTATGTCCACTGTATGCAAATACCTTTTCTACAATAGTCACCTACTTCTGCCTGAATATTTCTCATATCTGAAGTTTAGAGTTACATTCGGCTGCCTTGTCCACTTCTTTACAGCTTTGTCAGAAAAACTTCCCATGCTGAGTCTAAATATACTTCCCTCTAATGACCATATGTGGTCCAAATTCTGCCCTCTGCAGTAGCCTTAATATGATCTTTCTTGAAAGCCCTTGAATATGCAAAAATACCTATCTTGGAGACAGTATGGTAGAATTATAACATGAACTCTGAGATCCGACAGGCCTAGAATTTAAATCTTACCATATATATTATTTACGAGTGATCTTGAGCAAGTTATTTAACCTCTCTAGGCCTCAGTTTCCTCAGCTGTTAAATATTCATATTAATAGCACAATGCGGATTATGGGGATTAAGGAGATAATGCATGGAGAGCACCTCACAAAATACCTGCTGGTATGGTATATCCTCACTTGTTAGCAGCTTTCCTTATCTTTCATACCCAGGCTAATCAACACCAGGTACCTCAATCTCTAAGACCTTAATTCAGGGGCCCTCCACATCTAGGTTGCCTGAAAACGCTATAATATGTTAATGTAATCACAACTCAAGCAGTTATCAATTATTTCTTTCAGCATTAAAGATGCCTCAGGATCTGAATCCACAATCACAAAATGGTGACTGAAGAGTTATTAATTATGTGGGACAAACAATAGAGTGAGAGGATTAGAAAAGAGGGATTTGAAATAAGTTTTAGTGGAAGCAAGACTTGAATAGGATTTTACAAACCAGAAAGTATATGAATAAAGGTGTATTTGATTGAAGTGAGAAATTAACTCGTGACCTTGGCTAGACTTTCCAGTGTCTTAATTTATTTTGTATCATGAAGTGCTCTGAAAAAGAACTTTATTACTTCACATGGAAAATCCTGCCTCATTTAAACCTTTGTACAGCAAGCATGACATTGCAGCCTAAGATTACTGTCATGTTAAGGGGCTGCCTGTGGATCATAGCAACCTCAATACCTAAGATCTGGATGACAATGTGAGTCAAAGCATGCTAAGTTGATATTCTATTCCTCCTTGGATTTTGAACAACTTACTTCCCCTCTCTAGACATCAGTTTTCCTATCTGTAAGCTGGAAGGGGATAGTCTAATGACTTCCAAAGGTCCTTTCTAACTTAAAACCTGTAACCTGGGTTAATCATGTGTATACATTTGTTAAAACTCAGTGAATATATATACTTACTATTTGTGCACTTTACTGTATGTAAATTCTGTGTGAAATGAAAACAATCCTCTACACAAATAATAAACTTTCATTAATGATATGAATGCTAAAACATTTAGGGACGAGGTATACAGATTTCTACAACTTATGTTAAAATGCACCCATAAAAGATGAATAGAGGGAGGGAGAAGAGGAAAGAAAGAGAGAGATAATAAAGCAAGTATACAAAAATGTTAATGACAGAATATACATGGTGAATATATGTGTGTTCACTGTAAAATTCTGTCAAGCTGGCTCTATGTATGAAATTTTCCTAATAAAATATTGAAAATAAATAGCAGTTAAATAATTATTTAAACACCAGAGAAAAATACTCTATAGTCTTGATTCATCTTACGTATTTATACTCTATAAACCCCTCACACATGGTAAGGTTCTCTTTCCTAATCTTTTCCACATAGTTTCTTAGCCCCTTGTACAGAAAACAAGGCTAATAAAAGATAATAATAACGCGAGTTGGCAAGCACATGAAGAAACTGAAACTCTCACACACTGCTGGTGGAACTGTAAAACAGTGAAGCCTCTTTGGAACACAGTCTCATAGTTCCTCATGTTTAAACACAGAGTAACCACATGGTCTGACAGTTCTACTCCTAGATATATACCCAAGAGAAATAAAAACATATGCCTTAAAAAACTTGAACACAATGTTCATAATAGCATTATTCATAATAGTAAAATGTGGAAACAACCTAAATGCTCTTCATCAACCAATGAATGGATAAACAGATAAACAATGGATAAACAATGCACTTCATCAACCAATGAATGGATAAACAGATGTGTTAAATCCATATGACAGAATATTATTCAGCCATCATAAGGAATGAAGTTTTGATACATGATACAATATGGATAAAACTTGAATACATTACACTAAGTAAGAAAAACAATTGCAAAAGATGACATATTATATGATTCCATTTATATGAAATGTCCATAATAAGTAAATCTGTAGAGACAGAAAAAAGGTTCATGGCTCCCTAGGGCTGGAAGAGATGTGGATTTGGGGGATGATGGCTAGTGAATGGAGGTTTTCTTTTTGGAGCAATGACAATGTTCTAAAATTGACTGTGGTGATAGATGCACACCTTTGTAAATATACCAGAAGCCATTGAATAGTATAGTTTATATGAGTGAATTATATGGTCTGGGAATTGTTCCTCATAAAGCTATTTAAAAAATCAAAAATTAAGTCAAATAATTTATCTAGTCTCTCTCTACATTGTGCCTCTTTAGCACTATGATTAAGAAGTGGTCTCATTGTCTGTCTTGATTTTTGCTTTATAGGTACTTAAAATTTTCTCTTTTTAAATTTTTTTTAATTTTCTCTTTTTTAAAAAGATTTATTTATTTATCCATGAGAGACACAGAAAGAGAGAGGCAGAGACACAGGCAGAGGGAGAAGCCGGGTCCATGCAGGGAGCCTGAAGCAGGACTCCATCCTGGATTTCAGGATCACGCCCTGAGCCGAAGGCAGACGCTCAACCACTGAGCCACCCAGACATCCTGTACTTAAAATTTTCTTATATGTTTCTGGGAAACTCCTCAGATTTTCTTTTGGGGTTTTATTTCACCTTTGTTCTTGGACCACAATATTCCTGTTGAGGTTTTCCTGATTTCATTCATTCAATTGGTAGATTGTATTACAGAGTAGTTCTATTATGTCAGACATTTTGTTAAGCACCTAAAATAAAAGCCAAAAGAGACGTGTTGCCTGCCCTCAAAAAGTCTATAGTTTAGTAAAGGAGACAGATATGTAAACACATAATTAAGATATAAATCAACATGTGTCACAACTGAAGCATGTAGAAGTATTCAGGGAGAATAGACTTTGCCATTACCTTAGAATCAGAAACCTTCAGTTAAATTGAAAGAGGCTTAACAGCTTTGTGATCTTAAGACATTTAATTACCCTGTTTACCAGTTTTGTAATTGTAAAATGAAGAAAATACCACCCACCTCATGGGATTATCATGATAATTAAATGTAAATATGATATGAAAGTATTCTGTAAACTATATATTATGGTACACTGTGACATGTCAAAATTTCAGAAATAATTGTTGTTTTATCTAACTTTCTTTGTAAACTAGCAAGGATAAAGTTAGTAATGTGCTTTAGGGTTTGAGGAAAAATAATAAATACAATATTTTCCCTATAACTGAGAGTAACAGATGGAATTTTAATAGTTTTTGGAAGAAAGGAAATAGCTTAAAACATAATGATTTCAAGACTGACTGAGGAGATGGAGAATAACATGGAAGAAGGGTTAGAGCATGGTTGGAAAAGACAAAAGCTAACTGGATAGTAAGCTTGAACAGAACATAAGTATGATAGAAAACACACCGTTGAAGGCAGGGCTATGAAAGTAAAGAGGAATTTTAGTGAGAGTCATGAGCTTGGATAGTGTTATTATTAACAGCATGTATTTTCTTTTAAAAAGTGAAAATGAAGTTATCTCAGTGAGTATAATATCCTTTCATGATAATTTAAATACAAAGTTCTACTGTAGTTCAATCCCCCACAAATGAAGACCACGCAGGTACATCAACAGACATAAGAACAACGTGTTTTCTGGCTAATTTAATATTTGCTTATCTGTACAATGGTGACTTCTGATAAAAAAAAAATTGTGGATTCTCTGCATGTTTCCTATCCCTCCCTTAGCTAAAGAACAAGTTAACCAATAAATCTATATAAAATAAAGAAATTTTTACAATGGTAAAAGTAAGCTGGCTTTCCAGATTATCTATATTAGGCAAATGATTTAAATTATAATCTCAAATAATACTCTATTATATGAGTTATTATATTATAGTATTATTTGATATTTAACATTTCAAATGTCCCAACTCTTGTGTACCTTTTTTTTCAATTTAAATGACTATAAATGTAAGATATATTTTCAAAAAATTTTTCAACATTTAATACATTGTTGCCAGTTTACACTTAACCTGGACATGGTAAGAGACAGGAGAAAATCAGAGACCATATATAACATGAAATATACTATCATGGTTACCACAAGTACTTCTGATTGGAGCCTAGCAACTGATAGGTTAGAAGGGAAAAAAAAAGAGCTAAACTTAGGAAAAGGGAGACATTTTATTTAAATAACCTGGAAAACATTCAGGCTGTAGTGACTCCTATCCAGCAGCCTGTATGTAAGAAGGTAACAAATATCACCCAAGGCATTTTGGTGGTCTACCTATGGAATTATTTATTTTAGAGACAAGTGAGAGAAAACCAATAGTATAAGAATAGACAGTAAAATTTTAGTATAAAGGATACAGGTTAAACATAAAGACATGTTGCCAATAACTAAAAGTGCTAGAATATTAGAACAACTTGCTAATAGAAATAATTTATTCATTTAATAGCATTTATAATAATTTGAGTTTATGTTAGGAGCTCCAGCAAGTATATCATATAGCATATTTAAATATTTAATTGTCACAACAATGCTATGAGGAATTACTATTATTACACCCATTTTACAAATAAAGCTTAAAAAATAAAATAACTTGTCTAAAGTTACACAGCTAAGAAGGATGAAGTAAGGACTCAAACCCAGGTCTTTCTGATTCTAAAATTCGTGCTCTGAATAACTGCCCCTTTGTGTATATATACATTGTGTCCTCTGTTAGAATCTGAGATGCTTAATTTTCACTAATCCAGAGGGAAGAATGACTATTTGATGTAGACTTTGACAAATCATAGACTCTTTTGGTGCCTCTGTGGCTATCTGTGTCAAACAGACATAATGATGCCTTTTTTGCCTAAAAGGCATTCAGAGAAACAAATGATTTTCTGAGGCCCCTCATCAATAAAATCTAGGATTCTACACTTTTCGTTGAATAGAATAAAATTTTTCAGAATGTTACAACCTTTTGAGAAACTAATGAATATTCACTTCTAGGAGCTGCTCTGAGTGAGTGATGAAAAAATTGAGGATAGAAATAATGTTCTTCTATGCAGTTCTATTAAAAAGCAAGTCTTATACTTCTGGAAAATAAAGATGATCAAGAGAGTAGGAATTCCGAAAACAGAGTAACTTAGGCTTAGGCAATGGCATGTGAAAGATCCCAGAAAGAAAGGCACCTTGAGATAAAGATGAACATTGAAGGGCTGATAGAACCAGAATAGATGTGAAGTAATGCAGCAGGCAGGTCATTCAAGCAAGACAGAATAACATGATCAAGATAAAAAATAAGCATGGCACATTTGAGAAAGATAAGTCTTTGAAAATGAAAGAGTAACTTTCATCCATATGGAATAACTTAACACCATCTTTTTATGAAGGCTGGGGAATAGCCCAGATCAGTGCTTTGCAAAGTTTTTCATTTCAAGGCACAAATGCAAATTTTCCCTTTGCCATGGCACATACCTAGGAGGTTAACAGATAATTGCATTGCTATTTTTTTAAATGAAATATTTTATGCACTGATAGGTTAAAATATCCACAGTGTATTGTTGAGTTGGAAAAAATTATATAGATACATATTTATGTGTATGTCATATTTGTGTGTGTATAAAAGGCTTGGAAAGTTTCACCTAGACACTTTTTAAGATACACAAACACGTATACATATATTCTATAGTGCTTTGTACATGAATTACTTATATAATTAAAACATGGTTTTTTAGAAACCAAATGTTAGAATGTCAAGACAAGAAGAATTTAAGGATCACATCACTTCACTTCCCTTTCTAAGTAGGGATACAAATAGAGGAAGATTTGTCTGGAATTAGAACCAAAGATGCCACAGTCAAGAGCTAGTATTCATTCCATTATGTCACATACCTTGTTATCTCTGTGAGGGGTTTTTCCCTGGATTCATCCACCAGTGATAATCTAGATCAAGGGGGTCAGCAAACTTTTTTTCTATAAAAGGCCAAGTAGTAAATATTTTGACCATCAGAAGCTGTCACATTTTCTTCTTCTCCTTCTCTTCCTCCTCCCCTCACTCCTCCTCCTTCTGCTTTTTCCCAACCCTTTAAAACTGTAAAAACTATTCTTAGCTCTCAAGACAATTAAACAGGCCTGAGGCCAGATCTGGTCCACAAACTGATGGAGCTGAAATAGAAAGAACAAAGACCAGAAGCAAGGAGGCCTATTAGAAGGCTGTCTTTGTAGGCACGAGTCAGTTTATAGAGACCTCAATCAGAGTGGCAGGAGTAAAAGTGAGAGCAGAACTGATGGGAATGAATGTGGGAAAGGAGATAAATTGTTTTCAAACTTTCCCAAGTTTCTCCCATCAGTCCAGACTGAGTTTTAAATGACCAGCAAGGTAAGTAATGAACATATGTAATTTTGAAGGGGAGTTGGATTTGTGATTTGATACACATTCACAGCTCATGAATCAGGGCAATGTAGCCAATATACTCCAAATAAGAAGGTACAATGTTCTCCCTTGTTTTTAGTGCTGGTACATTGTTTGAATATTTGTAAACCAAAGTGAAAAGTTCTTTCTGATTCTTAATTGAAAAATGTAAAAGAAAAAAATGATGGAAGGGTCAAGAAGCAAACTCTCAACCTTACTTAAAGGATTTTCAAATGTGCTTCAGATTTCTTTTTTGGGTGCTTAACAATAGTCACTGTAATTGCTCTGACACTGTTTGGCCTCAGAACTGCACACTATTTCACATTAGCATACCACAAGTGCAACAGGGATAACATTATAAATAGAAGGCACCATGGAATAGTAGGGAGACTTTGATAGGAGACAGACTTAGGTTTAAATTCTGATCCTACTACTTACTAGCATTTGTGATCTTGAATTAATTATGAGGACATCACTTTCCTTATCTAATCAATCTAGAGAATAATATCTGCTTTAAAGGGTTGCTGGGAGAATTACATGAGATCCAGTATGAAAGTAAAAATAGTGTCCAATATATGGAAGATGTTCAACAAACAATAATTTCCTTTCCTGTATCCCTAACAACAATTTAGTGTTTATTTAAAATCTCACCACTGTAGTTAGGCTTATTTGACAGAGATCACCTTATTTTGTGAATAAAAAAATTACTTAAAAAGTGTTTAAAAAAAGTGGGGCACCTGGGTGGCTAAGTCGGTTAAGTGTTGACTCTTGGTTTCAGCTCAGATCATGATCTCAGGGTGCTAAGATGGAGCCCCGTATCAGGTTCCACACTCAGCAGGGTATTTGCTTGAGATTTTCTCTCTCTCCCTCCCCCCTGCTCCTCTCCCCACTTGTACACTCTCCCTCTCTCTCAAACAAGTAAATTGTTTTTAAAAAGTGCTTAGAAAACTCAATACCAAGCACAAAGGAAAGCAAAACGTATCCAAGATACCAAAGCTAAAGCATAAAATTGATAGTTGATTTGGGGAATTCAAATCTCTTCTTACAATAATAATAATAGACAATATCTTCTGAGCAGTTACACTGTGCTAGGCACTATTTTTAAGATATTCACATGCACGAATTTGTTAAACATTCACAACAACCATATAAGGTAGATAAATGAGAACACAAAGGTCCAAAGAGATTAGCAAGATATGAATCAATAAAGAACCATGCAAGTCACTCTCATACTGATGCTGGTGCCACATTTTATAAAAAACAATGTATCATTATATATCAAGAGCTTTAAAAATACTCAAAGCTACAATATTTAATGACATTAAAATGCTCCTAAGGTGTTAGGAAACAGATAAAAGTTATATATATGTAAAATAATTGCTATTTATATAATATTCAGCATATTTATATAAAGATATTAAAAGAAAATATATCTAAGCCTACCATCTTAGTCCATTTAGACTACTATAACAAAATACCATAAACTGGATGGCTTATAAACAATAGCAATTTACTTCTCACAGTTCTGGAAGTTAGAAGTCCAAGATCAGGGTGTCAGCATGGTCAAGTTCTGTGAAGGCCCTCTTCTATATCACAGAATACCAAAATCTTTTTGTATCCTCACGTGGTGGTAGGGGCAAGAGATTCCCCTGGGGTCTCTTTTATAAGAGCAATAATCCCCTTCATGAGGCAAAGTCTTCATAACCCAGTCATTTCCCAAAGACCCTACCTCCTAATTCTACCACATTGGACATTAGGTTTTCAACATATGACTTTGGGGGAGGACATATTCATACCATATGAACTACTACAGGTTACTACAGGTTACTCCTGGAAGACAGGATTGTGAATGATATGTTATAATCCTATAGCCTCTAAGCTATATGTCCTCCAAGCCATTTCATTTTCCTCATGGCATAAAAAGACAAGTTTTCTTTCCTAAACACCTATTCCCTTGTCATGTGGCTCATTTAGCCATTTAACTGAGTTCAGGCAATGGAATGTGAAGGATATATGTCAATTCCAGCCCTAAATCTGTATGTGACCTTACAGACTTTCCTTTCTATCCTGTCAATCAGCTGTGACATCAAGGTAACTTGGAAGCCACAAAACGATGGAACCACAAAAAACTTCCCTTAGTCCCTAATGCTTTGAAGAGAGTCATATAGTAGAGGTATAGGAGAGACCTAGTCCATTATTCTCTGAGACAGAAATTAACTAGTAATGAGCTAAACAATTGACATTTAAGAATTAATTTGTTACATTAGTAACTGATACAAGTTAAGTTTTGTAATATTCTTTATTTTTTTTCTATATTTTCCAAAATACCAGTAAGGAAGATATAACACTTCTATAATCAGAAAAAAAAAGTTGTATTTTGAAATTCATGTCTTTCAACTCAATAATTCCATTTTGGGGATTTTAGCCTAAGTCAATGAACTGAAACATAGATAAAAGTTTATATACAAAAGTTTATTTACTGAAAGGTTTATAAAATTTTTAAAAACTTATAAAATTTATGCCATTCATAAAGGAATCATTTAGTAAATTATATCCATGTGACAGAATATTAGGCAACCATTAAGATGATTTTGATGAAGAATTTTAATAACATGAGCAAACATCTATATTGATGCAATGTGACTACAAGGAAGGACAGTTAGGGACCATCTGCTTACCTTCCCAGGGATCAAGGAAAGAAGCTGACAGTTCTAAGAGGGGAATAGTAGTCACAGTGACCAAACAGGACCTTGGGCAATGAGATGGGGCTGCTTTTTTAGACAAAGCTTTCCATTGCCAAGTACATCAGCTTTAGTACAGCATCAGATCCAAGGAGGATTCTTAGTCATGAGAAAAAAAAAAATTCAACTAAAAGGGATAAAGAGACCAGTGCTAAAAGTGTGAAAAATCAGCAAAATAACACATGGAAGATGGGATGGGAAGGGATCTTAGGGAGTGCCAGCAATGGTCTCTTTCCTGCTAGGCATATGATGTTTCATATATAACTATTTGTTAGCTTGTACAGACATGTTTTAGCTACTTTTTAGTTTGTATGCTATATTTAATAACAAAATATCTACTGTTAAAAAATCCAGCATCAGTGTCTTCCTACATGAGATAGAAGACTTTAGAGGCAGGAAGGGACAATGTTCAACGTAGGCCTAAGAACAGGCCCAAAGGAGCAATTCATCACTCAGTGTCAGTGTACTGCTTGGGAGCTTGCAAAGTGCTTATACATAGCACACCACATTTAAGAATCAGTGCCACAACAGAGACCTTGAACCCAGATCAGCTGATCATACCCAGTGATCTTTCCACTAAACCAAATTCTAGTGATAATAGAAGTGGTTTGGAGGGGAAAGAGGGCTTTAACAAATGTTGCTTTAGTCTTTGGATTGTGTCTTTCCTAGTTTTCTAGGAATAGCATGTTAATTAGTGCCCATTGCCAGACTCTTTGCTAGGAGCTACAGGAGACAGTACAAAGAATAAGACTTGGCTTTTGCTCTTAATGAGTTCACAGACTTGGCAGGGGGGAGAAACAGGTACATAAACAACTAAGGCTCTCTGCATGTATAATAGAAGTACAGAGGTCAGAGTGACAAAATCTGCCTAGAAAAGGTGGGAGAGTGGGGATCCCTGGGTGGGGCTCAGAGGTTTAGCACCTGCCTTCGGCCCAGGACGTGATCCTGGAGTCCTGGGATCGAGTCCTCCATCGGGCTCCCTGCATGGAGCCTGCTTCTCCCTCTGCCTGTGTCTCTGCCTCTCTCTCTCTCTCTCTCATGAATAAATAAATAAAATATTTAAAAAGAGAAAAGAAAACAAAACAAAAGAAAAGAAAAGAAAACGAAACAAAAGAAAAAAAGAAAAGAAAAGTTGGGAGGACTCACAAAGGAAGTAACACGGGGGCCAGGGCTAGGAAGATGAATAGGAGTTCACAGACTAAGAAGAGGCAGGCAGAGTGTATTGTAGGCAACTAAAATAGCACAGAGATGTTAAAGAGTAGGGAACATTCAGATAATGCCAGCTAGTTTGAATCATGAGGAACTGGAAGGTAGGCTGACAGGGAGTAAGTGGAAGAATAGAGATGAAGCAGGGATCCAGGGGTCAGAGGTTCAGAGAAGTTTAGCCAAGAGGCTTAGATTTCATTGTTAAGGCAGTTGGAGGCACATTGGTGTTTCCTTACTTTAACACTAATGTATAGGTACTGCAAAAAAGGACTAGGGGGAGCTGGAAATGAGATAGAGGTGGAGGCAAGAAAATCAAGAGGCTGTTGCAAATAGAGAAAGCAGATGGATGAAGCAGTTTTGGAGCAAGATGAATATGGGCTTCAAATCTGGCTTTATCATGTACAAGTTGTTCAACCTTGAGAAATTACATAATCTCTCCAAACCTCTGTTTCCTCTTCTGTAAAATACATATAATAATACCTACCTTTTCAGAATTGTTATTGTGAGAATTAAATATGAACATGTGTCTAATGTAGTATCTGGTTACATATGAGGTAATAAATGATAGTGACAAATACATTGATAGTGCAGTGCAGATACTGGGGATATGCAAACAGATAACCACCAACAGGATTAGAGCACTAAGTGGATATGGAGTAAGGAAGATGCAAGGAGAGAGAAAAGTCCTGTTTTTAGCAACTATTTTGTTCTCTGTAATAAACATGTCTAATACCAACCCACTGAATTGCTAACATCTGCCTCAGCTAGATACCGTGTCTAGTACAACAGAATCCTCTAGCAACACCACTGGTATGAGTTTAGTCATCTTTTCTTTCTCATATTGCCCTCTACTTCATTGGCTAATGTTAAGATTATCTATTCAAAGATTTCAGGTATTCAAAAGAAATGTATTAGAGAATTGTATTAAGAGATTTATCTCCAAGGCAGAGTTTTAATCTAATTAGCAACAATTATCAGCTGTAAAATGCTAAAAGAACCCCATCTCTGTATAGTGAAACCTTGAGAAGTCCTACAACCAAACTGAAATGAGCAAAGTTACTATCCCTGAAACAGGAGTATTGTGTAAATTGGAAGCCAACCACCATCTTAGATTATTTATATGCTTTATTTTTTTAAGATTTTTTTTTTTAAGATTTTATTTATTCATGAGAGACAGGCAGAGACAGGCAGAGACACAGGCAGAGGGAGAAACAGGCTCCATTCAGGGAGCCAGATGTGGGAATCAATCCCAGGGCCCCGGGATCATGCCCTGGGCTGAAGGTGGCGCTAAACCACTGAGCCACCCAGGCTGCCCTATTTATCTGCTTTAATGGGAGAACTGTTGAGATGAACTGCAGGACAAAATCATTCGTAATCTATCCTCATGCAATGAAGTAAACTGTGTATAAATCTTTTTAACCTCTTCTGGCATCTTCAGTTTGTGCATAGTGGAGGTGAAACAGGAACCAACAATTCTTGGAAAAAGAACTGGCCTCAGAAAAGACTGAAATGTGCCTGGCTTTTGGTTTCCTTCTGAAATATTAGAAAACATCACCCTAAAGACACTTCATTTCTTGAGAAAAACTGGTCTAAAAGTTTCCCAAATGAGAAACTCAAACAACACTTACAGTGCCCAGGGATGTGACCCACTGACTGCTTAGCATGGCTTGGAAATACCTGAATCACAGCAAATAAAATACTATTAAAGCTCCCCCAGGAGGCATCCGAGATGGATCATCAAAAAATTTTAACAGATTTCTTGAAAGGGTAGTTTAAATACTTAGATTTAATTTAACTTAAATTCTTTACTAAAAGCAAGTAAGTACCATACTGAATGACATGCAGAACATCCAATCCACAAATAATTGAGGGGAATAAACCAAAGAGATAATCTATTTCTCTTTCTCATAAGATCAGTGAGGGTGATGAAATTTTAGTAGCTGAAAATGGAAGATTTAAGCATTGTGAGACCTAGTGTTATTTCTTCAACAAATATAAGAGGCAATAACAGGGAGTGCCTGGGTGGCTCAGTCAGTCAAGAGTGTGACTCTTGGTTTTGGCTCAGGTCATGATCTCAGAGCCCTGGATCAGGCTCCGCACTCAGCAGGGAGCCTCCTTCTTTCCCCCTGCCTCTCCCACTGCACACACACACTCTCTTTCTCTTTCAAATAAAAAAATCTTAAAAAAAAAAAAAAGAATAAAACAAAAACCACGATGAATTTCTCAAATTCACACACACTAGTATCAGTTGAGCCATTTATTTTTCTGTAAGGAACTATAAAATAAAAATAAAGATTGCTCTAATATGTACCTAAAGGCCAAATAGCAAATACTTTGAATCCAGAGCAGCTCCATTTAGTAACCTGCTGCATCAGATGTGTTTCTGACATAGTATCTCCTTAACTACAGAATAATGTTTAATAAGAAAAATTGCTCAGGTTCTACAAAAGAAAATGTACCCTCTATAATAGAAGCGAAGAAATCTGAAATGAGGCAGCAATAAGATACCTGCCCTTTACACTTAAGAATGAAGGGAGAAGTGCTTAAAAGATAGATGGACATCCATCTGCTGCCAAGCTGAGGCCAGTTTTATCACATTCTAGATATCTTGCTAGCTGAACATTGGAAAGAAGGTATAAGGTAGACTTCACCCCAAGGTTAGGCCCCTACATCAAATATCAATTTAATAAAAAACAAAATTTTCCAAGGTTGAAGCAATATTCAAAAATGTATATACAGTAAACTCTCAACAATACAGAAATAGGCACTACAGTATGTTAAATTATTCACTGTTTTTGCCTTTAATAGCAAGATTATTTTTTCATCTATTTCTATTTACCTTTATAAACTTTGACATAATTTTTCCATTTTCTATATACTTTTCTGAATTTTCCATATTTTCTACAACAAGGAAGCACTAGTTTTACAGTAAGAAAATAGATTTTAAGATAAAAAAGAAAAATGAGAGGGAGAGAGAAACTGAGCTTTAAGATAATTCTAGATTCTTCTTTAGAATATCATTTACTCTGGAAGTTAGTATAATCAAAAGTCTGTGATTGTGCTTTGAAAACATAATCAACAGCCTAAGCTAAGACTTCACATGCCCGTCTCTGGTGTTTCTGTATTTGTTTTTCCTTTGTGCAAACTCGACAAAATGCTGACAATAATCTCATTGCATGAAGTGTGTGAGAAGAGAAAGAAAGGGAGCAATTTGCACTTGGGGAGAAGAGTGTTTGGAAAGGATGACAAGTAGTGACTGCAACTTTCAGATAAATATGCAGGGTCCAAATGCATTTAAAACCCCAAATGAGATACGACTGAAGCTGGCCTTACCAATGGGGAGGAGAGTATGGAAAGATTACAATGGACAGGAGAGAGCAGAGCACAAAAGAAAGGATGGCGGGAAACATACAAACTTTGTATGTGTGGGGTTTTTTTTTCCACATAGGATTCACAACATTCCTCAGAAAATTCAATTTAGTTGCCCTGTTCTAGCTTGCTAACCAGAACCAATTTAATTTTAAATCTACACGCAGAGCCAAGGGGGACGAAATATTTTGCAATTACTTTTAGCTCCCTGTTGGAAGGCAGAATAAGATTTAACCAGTTCTGCTCTGGCTGCGATAACCACCCACGTTTGTCAGAGGCCGACATGGTGTCCTTTGGTTGAGGATTAAAGAACAGAAAACTCTGTACCACAATTACTTGCTTTGTTTAACAACTTAATGGGAGGGAATTTTAAAAAATGTGACAAATTGCTTTTGATTTATCTGCACAGGGCATGAAATACTGGTGCAAGAAAGCAATTTGTTACACAGACAATGCCTACCCCTTGCTATAAATCTCCCCACTGTCACACTCTATTTGACAACCAGTTAGGTGATTTTTGAAGAACTAGTTTATTACTGCATTTAACAAAGAGCAGAAAACTGATGTATGACTCTCTTGTTACTTCTCAGCTACCAGGAACACATTTCTCAGATATCAGTCTATGCAAGCATTTCTTGGTTTTATGCTCTATTGTGACAGATAGGTAAACAAGCTGATAAAATCAAATGTTTTCAAAAAAGGAAAAGTTATCATATTCATGTATGCCCCTGGCTTGTCATGAAACTTCAAACAGTTTCTGGTTCTGCTTACCATTTGCACAGATTTATTCCAAATAACTTAATGAAGTTTGTTTCTTGATTTCTTTCAACATAAATAGGACCAGTAAGTTTTGGGGTGTTTATATTCTGGGAGATAATCAGATCATCTATTCTGATTAGCCTTAACACATAGGCCTGGCCTGTGCCTCTACACAAGGCTCAGCTCTGGTCCTCTCCTTAGTCAGCTCTTTCCACATTAGCACTCCTGGGAGGAGCTCTAGAGCATCTGTCCTCAGAAACCTTCCTAGCCATGTCTCCTACTGGGAGGAAATGAGGCTGCCATAGAGCTGATTGGAGCTCCCCTTGGGCTATATTGTGGTCTGTCATTATTAAAAGCAAAATAAAAGCCTCACATCAGGATCTGGCAACTATTCCAGATTGTGCCAGGTTTTTCAATTCTTGCTTTTTTGGTGGGGAAAGTAGGGAAGGAGGAAGCCATTTATAAGTATTACATAAATACAGATCCACCCAAGACAATTTTATCACAGTCAGTTTAAAAGTAGACACCCTCCCCACCACCAATTCACCATTAGCTGGTTGAAAACCAGAGAAATTTGAAAAAGAATCACCAGAATTTTTAATAGAAACAATTCTTGTGGGCCAAATAAGGACTAAACTGCAAATGATCTAACTATATACATAAGCTGTTCAATAAATATGATGATGATTCAGAACTTTATGCATCACCATCTAATTTGGAAGTTGATATCATCATATTCCTGGATTGAGTGGAAAAAACAGCACAACAGATTACATGAGCAATCTTTAAATGAGTATGTGGCAGTGATATTGAAACAGATGAGTCTGAAATCAATCCTGTAATGTGGCTGTTGCAAAGCACTATTTCCTGCGTTCAGATCTTACCTCTACCACTTAACTTCTCTGAGCATGCAAGTCTTCATTGTTAAAATGAAAATATTTTCTACCTCGTAGAGCTGTTTTGAGGATTAGTCACCCATTTTGGTGCCTGAATGAGCATCAGTAACTGGCATGTACTAGTTTTTTTTCTCATGGATTGTTTACCAATAAATTGGTAACCACTGTTGGAATAAATTGCTTACCACTGTAAGATGAAAAATGAATGAATGAATGAATAAAGAAAGGAAGAAAGGAAAGAACATAATTATCTAGCAATACTCATAAAGGAGAGACTCTGGTAGGCATCTAGCAAGAAGATTTCACTTCCTTTTTTGTTAGTCTTTCTGATGACAGCTCACACTGGGAATTTTAATGAAGAGTAGTGACACATCCCTAGTGACATTTTTCTGCAGACACAACCCAATATCTGTCCAGGTACAGATTATATGGAAATAAAAGTGATATCATGCCAGGGCCATACCTGTCAGATAATTCAGGCCCTCAGTTTTTGCTTATTGCATCATCACAGTTACGTATACATCCATGATACACGTATGAATGGTGTTGACCTCACAGTAAGGCATATGAGGCAACTGCTCTCAAGTAATGAAACCAGTAAGATGCAAACATCATCAAGTCCAGTTAATGAATATTGAAATTGATATTTCCTGTTCCCTAAATGCATTTTCATTGTATTCATTTACATCTCATTACGTAAATATTTGTTCAAGGAGACTGTGCAAGACATTGTGGGCAATACAAAGAATGTACCTCAATTTTGGTTCAGTTCCCCAACATTCATGGAGCATCTCTCACAGGCCAAACACTGTGCTAGGTACAGGGGATGTAAAGAAAAATAAGATACAACCTGGCAATTGAAGAAAAGGTAAAAATAATTATAACACAATACATGGAGCCTGCAATTACAGAATGGTAAGAAACTCAATAGAAATATGAAAGATGAAGTGATCAATTCTGAACAGAAATCAGGAAAAACTTCAAAGAGAGTGCAATACCTGATCAGATTTTTAGTAGCAGTGTGTCAAGTGGACACAAAAGAGTACGGTCTAGACAAAGGAGGCAGGCAGTGTGCAGAACTATAATTGGTTCCATAGCACTGGAATAGAAAGCACATGGGGGAGAACAGAAGGAGATAATGGGCTGGCAAGATGGGCAGAGGATAAGTTATGAACTGCCTCACTTGCCATGCTAGGGAGCTTGGATTATTTTCCCCCTCTAAATGCTAGTAAGCCATTAAAGGTTTCTAAAAATGCCATATTTGTTTTTGTACCTAGACAGAAGGTGACCTGAACAGCTACAAGAGAGACAAAGAGAACAGATGGAAAGCTACTAAAATAATCCAAGGAAATGAGGATGAGGGAACTGAACTTATAAACATAGGGAATAGAGAAAAAGAACAAATTTAAATATATTCAAGAGAAAAATTAGTAATAATTTTAGATAATATTTATGGAAAATGAAAGTGAAGAATATATATACAGGAGTGTTCTTTCTGTTCACATCAGAATAGACATTGAAAGCATTTAGAAATTAGATATCAAAAATGGCAAAGCTTTAAGAGATTCCAGAAAAAACTAAAAATAAAAGGTCAGATAGCTGGCTATGGTGTCTAGAAAGGAGGGGACAGAGATTTTTATAAACAATGCACTTTGATGCCAGGGGTTACTTTTAGGAGAAAATACCACTGAAACAGAAAGTCTTCTCAGTTTGCTTGACACTAGCAGTAAATTTTAGGCAAGTACTTCAGTTTGGCAAGGCAATATGTAACTGTGGCAGACACGGAGATACCCCATTCAGCTCTCCCTTCAAGAGAACGCACTGTTAAAAGCACAGATACCTGACAACCTCCAGCGGCTGTACCTTTAGATCCACTGCAGTGGCAGCTTTAGCTCTGAGGCCATGCTACCCACACCACCCCCAACTTCTGCTTCCTGTGCTGCTCCCAGGCAATGACTGAGCACAGAAGGTGCAGCAGAGTTGGGCCATTCCCCCAAAACAGGATTTCTCTAAAGGGGAATTTTTTTTAAGATTTTTATTTTCATTTATTCATGAGAGACACAGAGAGAGAGGCAGAGACACAGGCAGAGGGAGAAACAGGCTCTATTCAGGGAGCCCGATGTGGGACTCAATCCCAGGGCCCCGGGATCATGCCCTGGGCTGAAGGCGGCACTAAACCACTGAGCCACCTGGGCTGCCCTCTAAAGGGGAATTTTTGCCTAAAGCCTCCCCATCAGCCTGGCCAAGACTTTCTCAGAACTGCATTGTGGTCTGAAGCTCTCCCTGCCCAATTTTCTTCTCCTCTCCTGCAACCTTCAGAAGTGTCAGGCCTGCATCTCCATCTCAAGGCTCTTGCCCACTCCTGCTCCTTTCTTTTTTATTCTTCATGGGGTTTCTCCAAATAAAATTCATACATGCCTAATTCCCCTTTTGGTGTCTGCTTCTCAGGGGCCTGAACTGACATAGTACTATAAGTAAGGTTATTAAGAATAAGCGTTATAAGGAAATGTGAAGCCCTCCTTAGAGAATCTCACACCTCAACAACCTCTGGGAGAGAAATGTAGCTAGCTGGTCCCCAGGATTTTCCAGAAATTACACAATGGCCCAGTGTTTAACAACCCTTATAGTCAGACATTTTATTCCTAATGACATACCCACCTCCCTTGGGTCATATGTTCCATTCTAACTTCCAGAACATCTTTTACTAACATTTCATATAATTGAATTAAATTAGATTAAACTTCCCATAAAAACCGGATTGAACTAAAAATAGTGAAAACTCTATCCATAAGAATTTTGTTTTGAACCAAGTGAATTCTCAACCTAAATAATCATAGTCTCCTCTTTGAGCCCCAAGGGCACAAGCAATTCAGGCAGACAAGAGTCTTCTCTGGAGTACAATGTTCATCCACTTCTCAGGAGAATTTGCCTTTCTTGCCGCAAGCAGCTACATCCAGCTGTCAGGAGAATATTTGGATGACATTGCCTCAAAGTCAACACACAAGAATTCTAGTCAAGGGAGGCAGTCTGGCATGATAGTTAAGTACACAGGGTTTGTACTACTACACGTTGGAGTCTAAATCCTGGCTCCTCTGGTGCTCAAACTAGGTGATCTTAAGTACGTTTTTTTCTTCCTCTTTAATCCTCAGTTCCTTCATTTGTAAACTGATTATAATAATAGTACCTATATCTTATGCCCTTCTTGTAAGGAGTAAATAAACCAATGCAGATAGAGCATTTAGCACAGTTCCTGGCACATACCAAGTACTTAGTATCTGGGAATTACCATTATTTACATCATTGTTGTTAGTTGGAACATCTATCTGCTCTGGGAGTGGACAGAGTTGTTCTCCACGTTGAAGAAGTCATTGACCATATAAAGTGATCTGGCCTCTTTTTTAACTAGAAAGTTGAGAAGCTATGTAAGTGGCCACACATTAAGGCTCAGTCTTCACTCACAGCAGCAAAGGGGAAGCTGGCCTCCTTCTGAATAGGGGGCAGACAGCTGGAAAGGGCCAAAAGAGGGATTACCAGAAGATTACGATGGCCAAGGGAAAGCTGAAATAACTATTTTAGCAGACAATTTGTGCTCCAATTACCATCTGAACATTCATGGTAAATAAGGATCCATAAAAACACATCTGTAAAACCCCAATTTTAGTGACTGGGGCTTTGCATGGTTCATTAGCACATACTCCTTCGCCCAACTGTGACATCACTTATCAGCACAAACCTTTACTTTTCAAAGTCCATTCCCCAGCAGTTGGAGCCAGTGTCCTGTGAGGAAATTTTCTGAAGTTAGTGTAATCATAGACCTCCTCCCATCTGTGCAAGAGAACCGATATTAAGGGAATATTTTCCATGATGTTCTGTCACCCATCTCATGCTCCTCTTTTAATGGGTTGGTAACTATTAATTAGTAGGTGACAACTTGTGGGGAAAGATTTGTGTGCTGGATGCAAGTGACCAGCTATAAAGAAAGAGCTAAATCTAGGACCTCTCTGGCATGCACGGCTACCTAATATCCTTCAATAAATTCTTTTTTATGCTTAAACTAGTTAGAGTGGGTTCTGTAGTTTCAAGTAGGAATCCAAACTGATAAACAAAACTAGATAATGTCCTATCCGGATTTTTATATTATACAGACAAGGATTCAAGTCCCAGTTCTGCCATTTACTGGCCCCATTACTCTGAACAAGCCACATGGTCTCTCTGGATCTCCATTTCCTCATCTGTGTATGTAGGAATAATAATAGTATATTCCTTGTAGAAGTACTTGAGGATTAATAGCGATATTTCATGCTCTTATCACAGCAGTTGGTACATAGTACCTACTAATATAAAGTACTCAACTATTAAGATTATCAAGAATGACACGATACTGTATTCTGTCTACTTTGTAACCCATCCTCACTCCTTAGTGAAGGGTAGGGTATCTCAGAGCCTAACATTTTATTTTTTATTTCTTTTAAAGATTTTATTTATTTATTCATAGAGACACACAGAGAGAGAGAGAGGCAGAGACACAGGCAGAGGGAGAAGCAGGCTCCATGTAGAAAGCCTGACGTGGGACTCTATCCAGGGTCTCCAGGATCACGCCCTGGGCTGCAGGCGGCGCTAAACCGCTGCGCCACCGGGGCTGCCCAGAGCCCAACATTTTAAAGTTAGGTTACAAAACGCCATCAGTCTAAGTAAAAGAGGTGTGTTTGCCTTTGCCTTAGAGGTGTTCCACTCTGAAATACAGGATAAATGGCAACAAAGGAAGAAGATGCTTAAAGTCATTGAGTGCAAACATGGCAGCAACATGAACTGACACACTATGAAAAGAGGACAAGAAAAAAGAAGGAAAGGAGAAAGTACAAATAAAATACTTCTCAGAACCTTTCAAAATCATATTATGTGAAATGAAAGGAAAAATAAAGGGAACAGAAGTGGTTTGCCCCCTTTGCTCTTAGGTACATATATCTATGATTGAGTGCAAGAATATTTGTTTCTGTGATGAAATAGGCCTGCACAACAACAAAGCTATAAGGGTAATTCTATTTGTTATATTATAAATACATTTCTATGAAGAAAACTGGAAGAGTTTGATCTATAATAAGAAATAAGGTTGTGTTTAAGAACAGAAGTAAGGAATTTGCTCCATGTTTATGTGCCAAGCTAAGTACTAAATACATAGATGCAAATAAGACGTAGGCTTAGTCTTCAAGAGTCTCAGATCCTAAAAGCAGACAACATATAGGCAGTTAATTATAAATCCTTCAATAAAGCTACTGATTACAGTGGCTGCTCCTTCTAGCTGAATCGTTTTTCTCCTAGACAGGCATGTAGTTAACTCCCTAACCTGTTCAAATGTCACTTTCACTGCCTCAATTAGGCATACTCTGACTACTCTAAAATCATGCCCCTTCCAGGCAAATCTAGAATTTCCATTTTCCTGTACCCTGTTCTACTTTGTTTTTCCATAGCATTAATTAACTAATTAATTTCATTAAACTTTTTAGTGAGATAATTGTTGATTTGCACACAGTGGTAAGAAATAATACAGAGATCCCATGTACCCTGTTTCGTCCAATAGTAACATCTTTCAAACCTATAATACATTATCACAACTAGAATATTACCATTGATACAGTCAAGATACAGACCATTTCCATCATCACAAGGATCCTTTATTACTCCTTTTATAGCCACACCCATTTCCCTTCTCTGTCAACCCCCCAACTCTCAACTCAACCCCTGGCAAGCACTAATCTGTTCTCCATTTCTACGATTTTGTAACTTCGAGAAGGTTACATAAATAAAATATATAACCTTTGAGTATTAGCTTTTTTCATTCAGAATAATTCCCTGAATATTCATACAGTATGTGTATATTAATAGTCCATTCATTTCCATTGCTGAGTAGTATTCTATGGTTTGGATGTACCACTGTTTGTTCAACCCACTGAAGGACATTTAGGTTGCTTCAAGTTTTGGGCTATTACAAATAAGCTACTCTGAACCATGATATACAGGTTTTTGTGTGAATATGTTTTCATTACTCTGGGATAATGTCCAGTAGTACAACTGCTGGTCAAATAACTGGTGGTGGCATGTTTAGGTTTTGTGGGGGGTTTTTTCTTTTTCTTTTTTTGTTTTTGTTTGTTTGTTTGTTTGTTTTTGAGAAACTTCCAGAATGTTTTCCAGAGTGGCTGTGCCATTTTGTATACTCATCATTAAGGTATGTTTCTTTGCATCCTCACCAGCATTGCCACCTGTGCTGTCACTATTTTTAATTTTAGCCAATCTGATAGGTCTGTAATGACATCTCATGGTTTTAATTTGCATTTTCCTGCTAGTTAACGGTATTGAACAGATTTTCATGTGCTTGATTGCAATCTATATACCTTCTTCAACGAAGTATCTATTGTCTTTTGTTAGTTTTCTAACTGGACTGTTTGGTTTTTTACTGTTGAGTTTTGATAATTCTTTATATATTCTAGATACTAGTCCTTTGACAGATACATGATTTGCAAATATTTTCCTCAGTCTATAGCTTGCCTTTTTATTTTCTTAACAGAGCCTTCACAGAGCAAAATTTTAATTTCTACAAACCCCAATTTATTACTTTTTCTTTTTATGGATGATGCTTTTGGTGTCAAGTATAAGAATGCTTGGCCTCGCCTGTATCCTGAAGATTTTCTCCCATTTTTTTTAAGTTCATAGTTTTACTTTATTTTTAAGTCTATAATCCCTTCTGAGTTAATATTGTGTGAGCCATGAAATACAGGTATTTAGTTTTGGTAAATTCCTTAAGATTTTCTACATAGGCAAGCATATTATATTTAAACAGGGACAATTTTGTTCTTTCTTTCTTCTGTATAACTTTTATTTCCTTCTCTTGCTTTACTGCAGTGGCTAGAACTTTCAGCATCATCTTCAATAAGAGTGGTGAGAGTAGACATCCTTGCCTTCTTTTCAATCTTTAGGGGGAAGCATTTAGTTTTTCACCATTAAGCAGAATATTAGTCGTAGGCTTTATATACATATGCTTTCTCAGTTTCAGGAAATTCCCCTCTATTCCTATTAGTCTGGGTTTTTAGCATGAATGGATGTTGAGTTTTGTCAAAGCCTTTTTCTTCATCAGTTGATATATATCATATTTCTTTAGTCTGTTAATATGGTGGTTTACATTGATTTCTCTTTGAATATTGAAACAGCCTTACATCCCAGAATAAACCCCACATGGTCATGGTGTGTAATTCTTCTTATATATTGCTGAATTTGGTAATTTTGCCATTTTGTTAAGGAATTTTGCATCCACATTAGGAAGGAATGCTGTTCTATTGTTTTCTTATATGTACTGTTTTTCTAGTTTCTATATCAGGGCAATGCCAGCTTCAAAAAATAAATTGGGAAATGGTCCCTTTTATTTTCTGAAGGAATTGCAAAGAATTGCTGTTAATTCAATAGAATTCTAGAGTAAAACCATCTGAGCCTGGAAAATTCTTTCTTGGGGGTTTTAAATTGCAAATTCAATTATCATAATACACAGCTATTCAAATTACCTATTTCATATTGAGTAAGTTATGGAATCTTGTGCTTTTTGAGGAAATGGTCCGTTTTGTTTAGTTGTCATATTAATGTGTATAGAGTTGTTTGTAATATTCCCTTATCATACTTTTGATGTCTGCAAGGCTCTAGTAATGGCCTATTTTATTCCCGATATTGGTGATTTGTGTTTCTCTTTTTTTGTTTTGCAAGCCTATCAATTTTGCTGCTCTTTTCAAAGAATCAGCTTTTTCTTTCATTGATTTTTTTTCTATTGTTTTTCCGTTTCTGATTTCATGGATATCTGCTCTTTAGTATTTACTTTCTTCTCCCTGCTTTTGGTTTATTTTGCTTTTCTTCTATCTTCTTAATATGGGAACTTAGATTATTGATTGAAGACTTTCCTTCTTTTCTAGCGTATGCATTTATTGCTATAGGTTTTCCTCTCAGTACTACTTTAACTGGGTCCCACACATTTTGATATGTTGTATTCTTATTTTCATTTTCTCGGTTCAATGTATTTTTAAAATTTGTCTTGAGACTTCCTCTTTGGCCCATGAACTGTTTAGTGTTTGGTTTATTATTTAGTTTTCAAGTGTATAGAGATTTCCCTGCTATCCTTCAGTCACTGATTTCTATCTTGTTTCTTTTGTGGTTGGATAACATACACTCTGTAAGGTTTCAATTCTTTTACACTTGTTAAGTTCGTTTTATGGCCCAGGATATGGTCAATCTTGGCATATGTTCTGTGGGATCTTGAAAAGAATGTGTATTCTACTGTTATTGGGTGGAATGTTCTATTGATGTTGATTAGATCTTCTTGTCAATGGCACTTTTGAGTTCTTCTATATCCTGCTAATTTCCTGTATAGTCATTGTATCAATTGTTAACAGAAAGGTGAAGTCTCCAACTGTGGATTTATTTAGTTCTCTTTTTATTTAGTTCTATTGCTTCAAATGTTTGCAACTATATTATCTGGTCCATACACACTGAGGATTGTTGTTTTCATGGTATATTGACCCTTTAATTACCATGTAATATCCCTCTCTGCTTCTTTGAAATCTATTTAATCTGCTATTTTTCAGATTTATTGAGGTACAATTGACAAAACTTTAAGTATTTAAAGTGATTTGATATGTGTATATATTATGAAAGGATCCCTCCATTGAGTTAATGAACATATTTATCACCTCACATAACATCTGATATTATAGCTACTCCTGGTTTTCTTTGATTAATGATTGCATGGTATACTTTTCCACACCCTTTTACTCTCAACCTGCTTCTATCATTACATTTGAAATGAGTTTCCTGAGGATAGTAAATAAAAATCGTGATTTTGAATCTACTTACCCAATTTCTGTCTTTTAATAAGTATATTTATTGCTATGTTAGGGCTTAAGTCTTCCATTTTTTTTATTTTCCATTTGTTCTGTTTTTGTTTCTCTATTTTCTTATTACCCTCTTGGGAGTTAAAGATATTTTTAGAATTCCATTTTATCTTCTAGTGTTTTTGACTGTATCTCTGTATAGTTCTTTCAGTGGCTTCTCTAGGTATTACATTACATATACAAAAGTACTAGTATTATCATTTTACCAGGTCAAGTGAAAAATAAAAACCTTACCTTCTCTTTACATCCCTTTACCATCTCCCATTTATAATTTTTAAAAATATTTCATCTACCTACATTAGAACCACATTAGACAGTGTTATAAATTTTGTTTCAACTGTCAAACATAATTTAGAAATTCGAGAGAAGAAAAGCCTATTGTATTCACATGTATTTTTGTTAATGGTATTCTCATTTCCCAATGTTCCAAGTTTCTTCTTTTGGTGTTTCCTGTCTATTTAGAAAATTTTCTCTAGCCATTCTTTTAGGATAGGTCTGCTGGTGACAAATTCTCTTTATTTTCCTTTATCTGTGAATGTCTTGTTTTCTCCCTTAATCCTGAAGTGTATTTTCACTGGATGTAGGATTCTGGGTTGACAGTTCTTTTTTTCAGTACTTGAAAATATTGTACCACTTTCTTCTGGTCTACATGTTTTCTGATGAGAAATTTGCTTCCATTTGAAATGCTTTTGCCTATAGGTAAGGTGTCTCTTTTCTCTGGTTGCTTCCAAAATTTGTTTTTAGTTTTCAGAAGTTTTAATTATGATGTGTCTTGGTGTGGATTTCTCTGCAATCATCCTATGCGGGGTTTACTTAGCCTCTTGAATTTGTAGGTTTACATCTAGTGCCAAGTTTTCAGCCATTACATCTTTGAGTACTTTATCAGCCCTCTTTTCCTTTCCTTCCAGAACTTTAATAACAGAACTATTGGCTCATTTGTTACAATACCACAGGTCTCTGGAGCTTTGTTCTTTTTTGAGTTTATTTTTTTCCTTTTGCTCAGATTTATTATTTTTCTATTGTTCTATTTTCCAGCTCACTGATTCTTTCTTCTGTACTCTCCATCCTTTCCTATCCAATGAGCTCTTTCATTTTGGTTATTATATTTTTCAGTTCTAAAATTCCCATTTGATTCTTCTTATACTTTCTATTTCTTTACAGAGATTTTCTATTTTCCATTTTTTTCAATTACATTCCTAATTGCTCATTGAAGCATTTCTCTCACAGTTACTTCAAAATCTTTGTCAGATAATTCTAATTTCCCCTTTATCTCAGTGTTGGCATCTGCAATGGACTGGATGTTCCTGTCCTCTCAAAATCCATACAATTAAGTTCTAAACCCCAATGTGTTGATATTAGGAGTTAAGGTTTTTAGAAGGTAATTATGTTATGAAGGCAGAACCCTCATAAATGGTATTAGTGTCCTTATAAAAAATTGGCTAAGATAGCACCTATTATCTTTTTTCATTCAAATTGAGATGTGGTTCTTGCTATGACAAATAATTTTCAAATGAAACATGGACATTTTTATATTATGCTATGAGACTCTGAGTCTTCTTTGAACCTTCTATTTAACTGGCTTTTTTGGACATCATTCTGGTAGAAGTAAGGTTTCAGGTGGAAGTAAAAGTCCAAGTTACTCACTTAGCCTCTACTGACACCTAGGGAGCTCTTTGTTACTGCTGGGAGAGTGTGTGTGAGTTCCAGCTCTCCGGTTTCAGTGACACCACAGTGGAAAAGTGACATCATTACCAGTCACTAGGAATGAAAGTCCATGTTCCCTACTTGAACTTACCTGACATCAATTTGGCAAGAGGAACAGCAATAGAGCTTCACAAGAGTAGAAGTATAGAATTCCCACTCAGCCTTGGTTAATTAACATAGTAGGGAGGGACACAATTCTTTTGTGCTGTTTGGCTTAGTAGAGTAGTTATTGTCTAAAAGTTTTATGTCTTCCTAGGTTGTTCCTTTACTGGTATATACACATATATAAATGGATATATGGATATATGAAGGGTTTTAATTGTATTTAGCAAGAAGAATAAAGGAAAGTACATCTACTCTATTTTCCTGAAAGTGGAATTAGGCTACATTACCTTTTAAAATACCACATTTATTCAGGGATAGTGTTTATGATTTATTGTCTGTCTTCCCCTGCTAGAAAACAAGCCTCAAAACATCAGGATTTTTTGCCTGACAGTAGTAACCTGTTGAATGAATTTATGAAGCTATAAAATAAGTGGTCTCAGAAAAGAAACAATAAAAGAACTCTGATTTTTAAAATTAGTTTTCTGTCAGTGGAAGGAAGTTTGAAGGTGAGTAGGAGGAATGAAGAAAAGTCTAACAAGAATTAAAGGCAGAAAAAAGAATTAAAGGTAGAAAGCAAAATTAAAATATGACCAGAGTGTAGTAAAACATAAGAGTACATACAGCTGAACTAAAGGAAGAATATAGCATAATACAGCTAAGATTACTCCTTCATGGAGACCAATTTTTTTTTTCATGGAGACAAACTCTAAGTTAGTGTGCCCCATGATCAGCAAACACTGCATGATGCATGAGAAAAAGGAGGCATGTTTCATACTAGCTTTTTAGGTAGTGGGAAAAGTTTGATCTGTTTAAGTTATCATCAACCCATTTCCCTAAATACCTTCTAATCGTAATGCTTGCCCTCCTAATCAGCACTGCCAAGAATGGTCATAACAACAAAACATTCACATGCCTTTAAGGCACCATTAAATTTGACATGTGCTTTTTGCACCAAACCCACAAGGTAAAGGGAGAAAAAAAGGCAGTTATTAGTACACATTAAATTAAAGTTATAATACAACTTCTCCCTTGCTCATCCTTATTCTTTCCAGGACAGTGAAACCCTACCCTCAAACTCTAAAAACAAAAGCAAACAAGCAAAAAACAAAACAAAACCCCACAAACCAAACCAAACCAAAACACAACCAGACAAACAAGTTTTAATTTATCCATTTGCTTCCAAATCCCACATTTCTGCCACAAATTCACCCCCTTTTTAGTCTTCCTTCTCCCCTAATGCTCCCCAGCATCCATCAACATCCTAATACACTACTATTAATATGCTTCATACACTGAATGTGCCCTTGTCAACAAATACAACAGACACAAAATTCCAGAAACATACATCACCGTCATCATGCCAGACCAAGAAACAGAAATTGGAAGCTTCAATGACAATGGACACTGCAGATCCTATCATCTTCCATTTTCTTGCTGTTTATAATCTATAGCAGAGGAAGGCTTTCCTTTGACCAGAGTTGTAGTACTAGCTCTCTCCTTGCTAAAATAAAAATTTTAAAACCCTAGACTTCCAGATTCCTTGTCTATAAAATGGAAAAATGAGTAAGAAGGTGGACAAAATGATATCCAAATCTCCTTTGGCCCTATTGATCCCAGATACTAAAAGTTTCCTCATTCTGGAAAAAGGGAGGAAAAGCCCAGCTTCATGAAGAAGTATGACGTTAAATGGTTCCTGAAGATATAGAGTAGTTGCCAGCAGAATTTCCAATAACCAAAAGTTGACTGACTACAGATAAGAGGCTTGCTCTGAAGTGACCCAGATTATTTAGTGTTCTTAACGAGAAAAAATAAGACTATAATATTTGCTTGTATTTGCATAAAGAAAGTCTAGAATAGGTTGTCAATCTACTGCCAGTGGGCAAAATCAGCCTACTTTAATACAACCCACAAGCCAAGTATGAATGGCAGAAAAAAAATTAAAAGAATAATATTGCATGACACAATTTTTTTTAGTTCAAATTTCAGTGTCCAGAAAGTTTTATTGATACAAAGCCATATTCTCTTGTTTACTATTGTCTATGAGCACTTTCATGCTACAATAGAGTTGAATAGTTGCAACTAAGAGTATGACCTCTAAAGCCTAAAATATTTACTATGTGACCCTTTATATAAAAAAATTTTCTAACCTCTGCTCTAAGTTAATATACAAGAAACATTTTTAAATGGTTACCTATGAAGGGAAAAAGAGGAGGAATATCTTTTTATATTTTACTTTTGGACTGCATAAATGTATTCCTCCATTATAATAGCTTTTTAACAAATTTTAATTGAGCAAGTGCTCAGGTGGAAAATGTATTAAGGGACTTGTCCATGAATTTGCTGAAGCAGAGAACAGGAGACTAGACAGGGGGCAAAGAAAAAGCTTTGCTGGACTAAGAGCCAAGAGATCAGTATTTCCTAAATTGATTGTGTTCCTAATTAACTATGGAATCCTAAACAAGCCTCTTGGTCTCTCTAGGGATTCAGTTTACGTATATGAAAAAAAAGATTTGGATAGGATGTTTATAAACTTTATTACTGGAATATTTTCTTTGCACAATGCTAGAGGCAGTAGCACTGCCCTGGGTGAAGTACAATTTATTCTGTTTCAGTGGTCTTGAGGGACAAAAGTACTGACAGGGTACTTTCTCCACTTGGAAGGCAACCCATTCGTGCTTTTGCATTTATCACTTATTCAATAATTGTTTACTGGGTATTTCCTCTGTTCTAGGCATAATGCACTAGGCTTTAAGGGTAAGAATGGATTTAAAAACTCAATGAGAGGGGATCCTTGGGTGGCGCAGCGGTTTGGCGCAGCGGTTTGGCGCCTGCTTTGGGCCCAGGGCGCGATCCTGGAGACCCAGGATCGAATCCCACGTCGGGCTCCCGGTACATGGAGCCTGCTTCTCCCTCTGCCTGTGTCTTTGCCTCTCTCTCTCTGTGTGACTATCATAAATAAATAAAAATTTTAAAAAAAGATTAAAAAAAAAAAAGTTCAATGAGACATAATACTCTTTCTCAGGAAACCCATAATACACTCATTCTGCCTGGTCTGACCCTATCACAATACCTGCCTTTTGGCTTGAGTGGAAAGTTTCCTTTTTCCTTCATCCATCCCTGAAATCTCTAGTTCGCTTCAAATTTCTTCATCCCTGACCTTTTTAAGCTCACACATCTATTCTTCTGTCTTCTTCACAGTGCTGACTTTGGAAAGGAAAGGGCACTTGGAGAGCCAAGGACCTTCCTGTGCACTATTAATTTTAATAACCAGGGAGACCATTATTTCCCTTTTTATGGACACTACACATCTATTAATGGAGCCTAAGATTGCTTAGATTGTTTTGCTGTCACACCACAATCGTTGTTCAATCAACTGCAAATCCACTTAGGTGCAAATTCATCATTTTAGCTACAAGATGTATGACATGGGAGCCTTTGTAAATTGATTTGCTGAAATCAATATACTCTTTGTGTATGGAATTCTCCCATACATGAAGGCACCAACCCCACCCAAAAAGGAAGTAAATTTATTTTGGCAGGGTTTCCTCTTAGTGGCTCTTACTAATCACTCTTTCTTCTAAATGTTTACAAAGCACAAGCTTTATAATTCTCTACATTGTTTTCACAGATATGGGAACATATAAATCACTCTATTGTTTCCAGAATCCACTACTTTTCTCTTTAAAAATGACCTTTTGCTCACATTTGATCTTCTAATAGCTTTCCCTACTTATCACATTTGTAGATGACATGGAAAGATTCTCTTACAGCTTTCTTTCTTTACACTCCTTCTTTAGCCTCTTTCTTTCTTTATCGTCTTTACTGTCTAAAACTGTCTATCAAACAAGTTCTTTACTGCCTTTGGCAGACACTAGTTTCCAGCAGCCATCAAGATAGTTAAGTTCTCACAATTATTATAATTTGCTCTTTTCAGCATTGTAATCTGTATTAGGAAAGTATTATCCATATCCTCTCTCCAGTCAGACAATCTGTACACAGTTAGTCATCAAAGAATTTTTATTTGAAAACTTTAGGAATCCTCCAGAAACTGAGGCTCAGGAAAGTAAAAGGTTTATTCAAGGTTATAGAGCTGGGCAGATCAAAAAGTTAAAGTTCTTGACACCAAAGGCATCTTATATCGCAAAACAAGATCTCTCACAGTTTCAAATGCACACCTTTCCCTCTCTTTATATCCTCAGCCAAATGCTCTTTCCATATTAAAGTGTACTTTCTTCCATGAAACTCATTCTTTAACACATTCATTCATATAACAAGTATTTATTGAACACTTACCAAACAGTATTGCAATTGCCTATTTGTGAACAATTTTATGTTAGTACAACCGATCTTTAATCCAGCACACTACTAAGAAACTATCATGAAAATGCATGACAGCCAAAAATGATTTATATTAAACTGTGAAATTCAATCAATAAATAGGAAGTACAGCATAAACATCATATACATCAATATAATAAAACAGTATATAACCATTATGTTATTATTCTGATTGCTACCTAGAAAGAAAGAAAATATTTGTTACATAATATTAGAAGCAAGATAGAAAGTATAGGTAAATACAGTCATAACTCTTTAGATGTTTTGGGGGATGTGGAAGAGGCCTAGAAGGGAATATGTAAAAATTTGTTGGGACACCTGGGTGGTTCAGCGGTTTAGCACCTGCCTTCGGCTCAGGGCATGATCCTGGAATCTCAGGATGGATCCCACATCGGGCTCCCTGCATGGAGCTTGCTTCTCCCTCTGCCTGTGTCTCTGCCTCTTTCTCTCTCTCTGTGTCTCTCATGAATAAATAAGTAAAATCTTTTTTAAAAATTGTGAAGTAAATAGAATTGTGGGTAATTATTTTCCCTCTTCAAAGTTCCTCTTTAATCTTATATTGATTTTTTTAATCTCAGACCTTTTTTGGAGAAAATTTAACAGTATCAAAATAGAGACAATTAGATAATAATAATCTCTTATTTTGCATTTATAGTTTACACTGTAATATTTCATTTTGCCCAGTCCTCCAAATTGGTTGGTACCACAGTCTCTATTTTACAAATATACAGATGAGACTATGCCCTTCACACTCAAGGAAAAACAACAAGAATAATACTCCTCATACACATTCTAACCAGGTAATTTTCTTGAGGGTTGCCAAATATAGGCCTTTTCCCACAAACAATGTAAACCAAGATGGGACAATCAGTCTTTCTTTTGCATTTATTAAATTGGAGCTTGGGAAAGAAATATAGTCCCTTTCTGGTGGCAAAAGTGTCTCAGAGATGTAAGAAATAGGAGTTAGTGGTAAACAGGTTTCAAACCACGTCAAAGCAGCCAGTCTAAGAAAATGAAGCTGACTAGAAAGTAATAGATTTTATAGATGGAAAGGGACAGTTCTCTTGATATTGAAGTCTCTGGTGTTAGTAATCTCTAAGCCTCAACTGCACTCCTTTCTGAAGTTAACTAAATTGATGAATTTCTACTTTTATCGGTTGCCTAAGTTAGTTTGAGTTGGGTTTCTGTCAGTTGAAATAAAAAGGTCATGTCTAATATAGCAGATTTTATTATCCCCAATTTATACATAGGAAACTTAAGTTTCAGAAAAATTAAGGAAGATTACAAGTCAGTAAGCTTTTATCTTGAAATACAAATCTTTTCTATAAAAACAAGTTGTATCCTAGGAAAGAAAAAAAAAGCAGCTAAATGGAAAAAAAGGCATAAAAAGGGAAAAATATGAAACACAGGCAGAAGTACAGCAAATGGAAAAAATGCTGTAAAAATTCCAGTAAAAATATTAATAAAAATATATATTTAAATATATAAAATATGTCTATATTGCAACATAATTTATGTCTAGTTGAAACACAAAAAAATGAGTATTTCTATATTAAGTTAGGAAACAAAACTTTGATAACAGCTGATTCCATTTTAGTGCTTCCTTTATCCAGGAGAAGTTTAACTGGGTCTCACTGCCTCAGGGTCGCTCGCATTGGCCTATCCATAGAGGATATCAAACATGGCAGCTTGCTTCAGAACAAGCAAACAAGAAGGCAAAGGAAAGTGCTAGAAAGAGAGAGTCTTAGCAAGATTAAAGTCATGGTCTTTTGTAACCTAATCATGAAGGTTACCATGTTTTCCCATATTCTATTCTTTAGAAGTCACTAGATCCTGCCCACACTCAATGATTACCCAAGGGCATGAATACTAGGAGGTGGTGAGTTGTATCAGAACCTGCCTGCCATTCTATTCCTACCTCAAATGATGGTGGATCTTAGATAGTCTTAGGTTCACTGAAATATAGTAGGAGATACTCAGTAAATATTTGTTGAATGATTAAAGTAAATGAAAAGATAAAATGTTAACTGTCCTTTTTCACAAAATCAATTATAATTTTCCTTCCATGTTATCAATATTTCCTAATATTTCTGACCATCTCCATGGTTGTACCAACTTCCTTAAAATTTACATTCTAAAAGCACAGATGAGAGAAACATTATAATCAACCTGGTGTTTTATTATGATATCATATGATGGTAGAATGACCAGCACCATTTGTTGTTCTTCAGTGCAATACTGACATGGGCTCATTCAATAAACAAATCAACATTTCTATCTCAAAGAACTCATCCAAGAAGATAAATTCAAAAGATACATCATGAATTAATAATATGGTAAAACCACGAAGTACCATGGCAATTTTTAGCCATTAAGAAGTGATAAGACTTTTTTCCCCTTTATTTGTTCTAACTATTGGCATCACAGTTTACACACGCACTGACTTCTGCAACAACTCTATCCTGACAACAGTATGACTACAGAAACACTGCAGCACCAGCTCTAACAGAGCAAAGAAGCAAAGTATTTTTATCCTAGTCGGTACCACTAAAATATTCTGATAATTCTTACAGAGCTGGGTTTTTGTTTTCCAAAAAAATATACTGTCTTTGAAAAGAAATGACAGAGTCGGCATATGTGATACATGGAGCCTCTGGACTAGATGTTCTTCCAAGAAAGTCTCCTTCCTTTGCATGCAAGAAAGGGGTCTACTTTGGAGAAGCACCAGGGAAGTGACAAAAAAATAATACATTAGGTATAATATTTGGCCATATTATGCGCAGGGCTAAAAGGAAAGATGCAAAAAAAAAAAAAAAAAGCCTAGTGTAGCTGACTTCAAAAGACTTAAGAAGACAAATAAACTGAGTGTGCAGAAAAACATGACAGCAGCTTTACCAGACAATAGGAATTTTGAAGATATTTTAAAAGACTTGGTGTCTATGAGGGTCTGTTAATTTCATAGGAATGCTGCATGCTGTTTTTCATACTTGTAAGCTCCCTGAGGGCAAGAACAGAGCATTATTTCTCTGTCTACTTCCAAGTATAGTGTCCTATATAGGGGATGATTAGTAAATAAATAGTAAAGCTAACATTTATTGACCAGATTCTCTTCTACAAGTTTAACATAGATTATCCAACTGAATTTCCGTACCACTTTAAATAACCATTATCATAACCCCATCCTACAGATGAGGCAATGAAGGCTTGGAGAGGCAAAATGACTTGCCCAAGTTCATATAGCTATAATCTGTGGAGCCAAGATTCATGCCCAGGTAGCTGATTCCAAAGCCTTAAATATTCTTAGTCCTACACTAAATGACTGCTAACCTGAATTGCTATTCTTATAGAGAGGTGTGATGAGTGACTTCCTCTGGATTCTATTTTATAAGATTTTGTTTCTCACATATCACAGACAAAAAAGAACAATTTACTGGCAGAGGTGGGCTTCCTTTCACAAATGAGGTACTTAGGAGATCACCTTTTTTTTTAATAATAAATTTATTTTTTATTGGTGTTCAATTTGCCAACATACAGAACAACACCCAGTGCTCATCCCGTCAAGTACCCACCTCAGTGTCCGCCACCCACACACCCCCACCCCCCGCCCTCCTCCCCTTCCACCACCCCCAGTTCGCTTCCCAGAGTTAGGAGTCTTTATGTTCTGTCTCCCCTTCTGAAATTTCCCACCCACTTCTTCTCCCTTCCCTTCTATTCCCTTTCACTATTATTTATATTCCCCAAATGAATGAGAACATATAATGTTTGTCCTTCTCCGATTGACTTATTTCACTCAGCATAATACCCTCCAGTTCCATCCACGTTGAAGCAAATGGTGGGTATTTGTCATTTCTAATGGCTGAGTAATATTCCATTGTATACATAAACCACATCTCCTTTATCCATTTATCTTTCGATGGACACTGAGGCTCCTTCCACAGTTTGGCTATTGTGGACATTGCTGCTATAAACATCGGGGTGTAGATGTCCCGGTGTTTCATTGCATCTGTATCTTTGGGGTAAATCCCCAACAGTGCAATTGCTGGGTCATAGGGCAGGTCTATTTTTAACTCTTTGAGGAACCTCCACACAGCTTTCCAGAGTGGCTGCACCAGTTCACATTCCCACCAACAGTGTAAGAGGGTTCCCTTTTCTCCGCATCCTCTCCAACATTTGTTGTTTCCTGCCTTGTTAATTTTCCCCATTCTCACTGGTGTGAGGTGGTATCTCATTGTGGTTTTGATTTGTATTTCCCTGATGGCAAGTGATGCAGAGCATTTTCTCATGTGCTTGTTGGCCATGTCTATGTCTTCCTCTGTGAGATTTCTGTTCATGTCTTTTGCCCATTTCATGATTGGATTGTTTGTTTCTTTGGTGTTGAGTTTAATAAGTTCTTTATAGATCTTGGAAACTAGCCCTTTATCTGATACGTCATTTGCAAATATCTTCTCCTATTCTGTAGGTTGTCTTTTAGTTTTGTTGACTGTATCCTTTGCTGTGCAAAAGCTTCTTATCTTGATGAAGTCCCAATAGTTCATTTTTGTTTGGTTTCTTTTGCCTTCATGGATGTATCTTGCAAGAAGTTACTGTGCCCGAGTTCAAAAAGGGTGTTGCCTGTGTTCTCCTCTAGGATTTTGATGGAATCCTGTCTCACATTTAGATCTTTCATCCGTTTTGAGTTTATCTTTGTGTATGGTGCAAGAGAGTGGTCTACTTACACTCTTCTGCATGTGGATGTCCAATTTTCCCAGCACCATTTATTGAAGAGACTGTCTTTCTTCCAGTGGATAGTCTTTCCTCCTTTATCGAATATTAGTTGACCATAAAGTTGAGGGTCCACTTCTGGATTCTCTATTCTGTTCCATTGATCTATGTGTCTGTTTTTGTGCCAGTATCACACTGTCTTGATGACCACGGCTTTGTAGTGCAACCTGAAATCTGGCATTGTGATGCCCCCAGCTATAGTTTTCTTTTTTAAAATTCCCCTGGCTATTCGGGGTCTTTTCTGATTCCACACAAATCTTAAAATAATTTGTTCTAACTCTCTGAAGAAAGTCCATGGTATTTTGATAGGGATTGCATTAAACATGTAAACTGCCCTGGGTAACATTGACATTTTCACAATATTAATTCTGCCGATCCGTGAGCATGGAATATTTTTCCAAGGAAGTCACCTCTTGTTCCCATTCCCACAACCCACCATATGGGTGAAAAGAAGGGTAATCAAGAAAGCAGAGGACCACTGAGGAAGTAGTCCTTGCTTTAAAGGACGTGTGTGTGTGTGTGTGTGTGTGTGTGTGTGTGTAGTTTGGCAAAATGGGACAAGACTGGGGGTAGGTGAGTAGGGAAAGAGAGAGAGAGATGGGCTGTAATAAACCTTACTTTAAATGGTAAAGCCTTCCTCCTTCAGGTTAAACTTATTAGTCATTCACAACTATGAATTACTGTGATCAGTTTGTTTTAGGACTGAAAGAACTGCTGCTCTGGCCAAAGAAAATGACTTGCACCTAAGGATAAAGGCTCTGATAATAAAGTAGTTGTATTCATCAACTCAGATTGCTTATAACAAAATACCATAGACTGGGTGCCTTACACAATAGAAATTTATTTTCTCACAGTGCTGGAGACTGAAGTCCAAGATCAGGATGCCAGTATAGTCAGGTTCTGGTAAGAGCTCTCTTTTTGGCTTGCAGACAGCCTCCTTTTTGCTGTATCCTCATGTGGCCTTTCCTCAGTGCTGGTGTGTGGAGATTGAGACCTCTTGACTCTTCATTTTCATATAAGGTCACAAAGTCTGTAGGATTAGGACCCCATCCTTATTATCTCATTTAACCTTAATTACCTCCTAAAAGCCCTATCTCCAAATACAATTATACTGGGAGTTAGAGTTTCACATACAAATCTGGGGGAGACATAATTCTGTCCTAAGCAGTAGTAGCAGTTAAGTTCTGAGAAAGAAGATGGACTTATAATACCCAACCCATACTTTCTCTTCTCTCCACTTCGGCCCCAGCTCCCTATAACTCAAAAGAATTACCACATAGTTGAAAAAAAGATGCTCCAAAAAAGTACTGTTGCCTACTTGCCAAAAGATGTCTGGTGGACAGGGGGTTGCTTCTTACATAGAAGAGCTGATAGCATGTAACAGAATTGAGCTGGCAGTTCTGAGACACTCAATAAAAGGCTTCATTTGTAAGATGCCAGTCAGAATTCGAATTCATTTGATGCTATCCTTGGTGTAGGGGCCTTGGGGTAGCTGTCTTTCCATGTTACTAGAACCTTGCTGACTTGACCCTTATGGCTGCATGGACATGTTTAATCTAGCTCTGTCACTGTGACTGCCACCCTTTGGCCTTATTAATGCCATTTTACCTCACCCTGTTTCTATCCAACACATCAGGGACTCAGCCATCATATTGCACCAAACTGTGCTCACACTGCCTAATCCTGGTCCCTTCTACCCCCTCCCCCAACCCAGATCTGTGCACTGTGATATTCTATATTATCTACCCAGGTCTATGATAAGATTTATGGGCCTACTTGCTTATGAGCAGAAGAATGTAACTCCACATTGACAGAGTGGAAAGGACAGACTATTTTGAAGCTTGAGAAATTGGGGGGAGATAGAGAAGATATTATCTGGATGATACTTATTCACATGGCTTTTGCCAGGATTAAATATATAATATTAGCAAAATGCTGACTATAATCTATAATTAGCACTCTATAAATAGAAGTCGGTATTATTAAGAAGATTCATGAAGATGGAGGAAAACAGCACTAAGTTTTTGTGGAGAGTTATGTGCAAGAAAGTGGGTAGGCTTAAGAATCTTCACTGGGAGCCCTAAAGGCACCATATATATCACTAAAATTCTTCTTGATTGAACACTCATGATAGCAGGGTGCCTGGTGGTTCAGTCAGTTAAGCATCTGCCTTCAGCTGAGCTCATGATCTTGGGGTCCTGGGATTGAGCCCTCCATCAGTCTCCCTGCTCAGTGGGAAGTTTGTGTCTCCCTCTGCCACTTCCTCTGCTGCTCCCCTGGCTTGTGTTCTCTCTCTCTCTCTCTCTCTCTCTTTCTCTTACTCTTAAATAAATAAATAAATAAATAAATAAATAAATAAATAAAGTCTTTTAAAAATAAATAAATAAATGCTCATGATAGCAAGATACCAAATTTCTTCAAAAATGACAACACTAACAGTATTAGGTAGAACATAGTAAGCTTCAAGTTTTAAAAGTCATCAATTGGTTGAAATTACTTTCTGACATTTCCAAAGTTTCTTAATTTCCTATGCTTTTATTTTTCTGTAATAGAAAGGAAATCTTCAGATTGATTTCAGTATAAATATTTTTCTATGGCTTTGGTAACTTTGGTGTAGAAAGCCTACTTTAAAAAAGAAAAGAAAAGAAAAGAAAGCCTACTTATTTCTATGAAGTAACATAATGAAAGAGACTGCTTCCTTAATTTTGAAATGTGAAATAAGGTATAGCATTGATGTTGCCCACACAGAGGTAACAGGCTATATTTCTACTCAATTTATCATTTTCTGAGCATCCCTAAGTGCCAGCCCTGTGTGAAAGCTGAGGACACTGAGTCAAAGAAGTCCTTCTGGGGATAACTGTATTCTCCAAGTCTGCACTTGCCATAATATCCTCTTGCAGTCTCTTTACGTTTCCTCCTACTCTCATAATCCTTCTTCAATCTTCTCTCCAACAAAACCCTGAAACCTCTTGTCCCTCACAATCCACCCTGACTCTTAGGGATCCAGAGGTATCATTCTCATGTCTATGAGCACAAGGTTGTATATTTTATTACCTCTTCTCACAGATTCCCTATAGACATTAATAGCATTTGGTTCTGGATTGTTCCTCATTTTCCTGACTTAAAACATTAGAAATATTTCAGAGTTAATAAATGTTCCTTGGCCTTCCACTCTTTGCAAAGTAATCCAAATATTTTCTCATATCACTGTGGTTGCCTTTGAATCACTCTTAGGGAAATCTCATGGGTTTTTCTGCATGGAGTCAAAGAGATGACAAGCTGAACACCAATTAGCAAAATGTAGTCATTGGGATCCTGGGAGCACAGCTCTACAAAGCACTAACCTTGTCCCATTTAGCACATCAGTAAGAAATAAATGAAACTAAAACCTTTCATTCTCTTTGAGGCAACAGTATAAGGTGAGTACTACATAAATCCAAGCATTTTCTACCTTATACTTTTGTAATGTATGTATACTTTAGGTTATATTGTAGTGAAACCGAAAATAACTCAAATTTGATTAAGTACTTGGAGATGATAATGGATGTTCCCCTCAAAATAAAATTAGAAATGAAGGTTAAATTGAGTATTAAATATCAATGGAGCAAATGATCAATGATATATAAAACTTTAAGGCTAGAAAGACCTATTTAAATATTTTTTATCATATCCAAAAAAAAAGAAAGTATGATCAGAAGAAGATTGGTTAACTATAAGAGCAGAATCATAGAGAAAAATACTGATGTGAGTAGGAGGAATTTTAGCCTACAGAATTTCAACAATATTGGGGCACCTGGGTGGCTCAGTGGTTGAGTATCTGCCTTTGGCTCAGGTCGTGATCCTGGGGTCCTGGGACTGAGTCCTGCATCAGGATCCCTGGAGAGAGCCTGCCTCTCCTTCTGCCTATGTCTCTGCCTTTTTTCTTTGAATAAATAAATAAAATTTTAAAAAAAGAATTTCAACGATATCAATATTTTTTACTGAGTACCTACTAAATACTATTTTGGATCTGAGGATACCATAGTGAAAAAGGAAGATAAGGTCCTGCTCCCACCTTACATTCTAAATGGAAGAAACAAATAATAAAGAAAGAAATACATTCTAATTGTTAAAAGTTCAATGAAGAAGACAAACCAGAGAATAATGGTATGATAAAGCACAGTGTGTATAGGCAGGGGAGGTACATTTAAATTGGCTTGATATAGGTTTGGATGAATATACAAAGGAATAAAAAATAGCAGTGGCTTAAATGAGATAAAATTTATTTTTCTCTCATTTAAAAGAAGCCTAGAAATAGACAACCCTCGGATTCTTGAGAGACTCACAAATTCATCAGAAACTCAGTCTTTCCATATCTCTACTCCCATCCCTAGTAAAAGCCCTTTTCTCCCCATGATCCAAGATAGCTACTAGAGCCCAGTCACCACATCTGATATTCCACAGAACAGGATGAAAAGGGAGAGAAAGAAGGACACATCTTTTTCCTTTTAGGTACTGTTTTCAAGGCATGACATTACACTTTGTCTTACATTTCATTGGCTAGTTATAGGACAATATTCAACTATAGAGAGAAGCTGCATAATATGGCCGTTTGGCTGTGTGGCAATCAGCCTAATAAGGGGATAAAGAGAGAAAATATACTGGAAGCACATAGCATTCTTGTTTAGCATTCTTGCTAAGGAGCTAACATATGGCCTGAAGCCTCAATGACAAGAAGGACACAGCCATGAAAAGATGTGGATGTAGAACATTTCAATCAGATAAAAGGACAAAAGCAAAATCCCCAAAGTGGGAATGAATTCTACATACTCTGGAATCAAAAGAAAGCTAGAAAAAATTAAATGAGGGAAAGTGTGCTACAGCATGAAATCAGGGGACTGGCGTGTTAGACCTTATGATAGATCACAGTGATGAATTTACTTTTTTAAATATTTTATGTATTTATTCACAAGAGACACAGAGAAAGACAGAGACATAGGTAGAAGGAGAAGCAGGATCCCTGTGGGGAGTCTGACACGGGACTCGATACCAGGACCCAGGGATCACAACCTGAGCCAAAGGCAGACACTCAACCGTTGAGCCACCCAAGTGCCTCGTCACAATGATGAATTTAAATTGAAGTATTTTCAGTCCTCTTCAAAGGGCTGTCCTCATCGTGATAAGGATACATATGGTCATCTTAGTTGGAGACCATCAAACATCGGATTTATCTAAATTCCCTTGTGGTCACTACATGCCTACTTAGCAGTCTTCTTGTTCTATATGCTCCATCAATAAAGTGGTTTCTGATTCTTGTGTCTCACTCCTTCCCCTGACTTCCTTAGCAGCTTTTCTCAATTGTTACATTGGAGTGTTTTGGCTTTAAGCAGATTGTGCAGGCATGTCCTGAACAGAAATACAATTCAAGGTAGTTAAATCTTAAATTCCCTCAAAATAAACAACTGGCCAAGTAATACAAGATTTCTTTCTCAGCATCCAAGAAAAACATTCAGAAAAGACTCTCTTAACCTTTGTTTGCAATAAAATAAACAGCTCAACAGTTTCCCTTCTGTTTTCCCTACATTTCATATAGGGGTTTGTGGGAAGTGTTCACATCTGCAGAGAGAAGAAAGGGAGCAGCTGGAGAGGCTGTCTCATCTTCTAGCATTTGCTCTCTGTAAGCTTTGACAATCTGAGTCACAGATCTTCCAGAAAGTTTAGCTGTTTAAAGATGGATCTAGATTCCCAAGAGGAGATCAGTAGGGTTGTTAATAAAATAATGCCCTATAAGGCTAGTATCTTAAAAGTCTTTAATTATCTCCATAAATGTCACTCACTCACACACTCATACATACACACATACTTATATACATTTATTACATATACAAAAACTAAACCAGGCTAATTAATTGGTATGTGATATATTTTAATGCATTTATAGAAACTAGCTGGGCATTGTAGAAAACAAGTTAAAGTCAAGGATTAGTCAAAACATAATAGAGCTTTAAAAAAACATACAAGGAAAATGAGGTCACACAAAGAACTATGGAACAAAAGAGAAGCTGATGTAATAGGAAAAAATCTAACTTCAATTAAATGAATAAAAATTACAATGATTATTATTTGTGCTCTCTATTGAGCATTCATTTACTACATTCTAAGCAATGTGCTGAATGCTTAAATTACCTTATCTTACTTAAAATAATAATGTCAAGAGACAGGTGCTGTTATTATACCTATTTATAGCTAAAGAAACTGAGTACAGAGGGATTGAATATTTTGCCAAGTCTGAGGACTAATAAGTGATGGGGCTGGATTCAAACCAGATCTGTCTAACTCTAAACCCTGTGCTCTAACAGCTTCTTATGCTTATGTGATGCTCCTATGCCACAGGAATTAGGAAAGAGGAGAGAGGAAAATGTAAAATTAAGCATTAGTATTAAAAGTTTATAATATTTATACTGGATTATATTCCTATAATAGCTCACCTGGAGTATCATGTCAAATTTAGGAACAAAATTGGGCAGCCTGGGTGGTTCGGTGGTTCAGCGGTTAAGCGCTGCCTTCAGCCCCCGGCGTGATCCTGGAGACCCGGGATCGAGTCCCACGTCAGGCTCCCTGCATGGAGCCTGCTTCTCCCTCTGCCTGTGTCTCTGCCTCTCTGTGTGTGTGTGTCTCATGAATAAGTAAATAAAATCTTTTTAAAAATTAGGAACAATATGTAAAGACATAGACTTGCAGAGTTAGGAGGTACTGGCTTCCACCACTTCTAGCCTTGTGACCTTGGCTAGCTCCATAAGAACCTCACTTTCTCCATGGGAAAGTGAGATAAATATCTACTTTACAGAGTTGATGTGAAGATTGAAGATAATGTGTGTGAAGTAAAAAACAGTGTCTGGAATATAGCAAACAGAAAAAGCATTAAAAATATGACAGCCAATATATTTATTACTATTATTCTGGGAGGAGGATGACTAAGATATTGATCATGCTTTCTGAACATTAGCATGAGATGTGAATTCACACTTCCTAAGGGAGTCCTCTCATTATTGCTTTGTATTCCGCAACAAATTACAATTCATACCAAGCTTAAAGTTGTGCTCTGCTGAGGCAAACAAGATAAATCTTATAAATCTAGTAATTTCACATTCCCCAGAGAACTGAGAGGGATTCTCTCCAGTCTTTTGTCAAAATTATCTCTGAAAAAAACAGCCAGTGCAAAAGGAGTCCCAGTGGCTGCTGATGTGCTGCCAAGTCCAACACCCGTATCTCTTCAAAGGTCTAGACCATAAAGAATTATCACTTTCTGTCTTGACTGACAGCATTTATCTTGGATTTCAAAGCATCAAAGAGTTCTGTTGGTGCCCAAGATGTCTTGTGAAATGATACTAATGTGTTCAATGATCTATATTTGAAAGGTTGTATTTCTGAAGCTGATAAACTCAAGCAAACCTTATAGGGAAGTCCATTTTCAGTATATAAACGCCATCTGCATTCAAAAAAAAGCACCCATTATTCACATCTGCAGAGGCATTTATACTCTAAAGCTGACTCACAGAGGCTTGTGGGTGGAGGCCTTCACATAGATGGAAACAACTAAGAAGTCCTTAGAAACACAGGAAAACTGCTGTTCAGCTCATCCTAACTTCTAGATCCTAAATGAGTTCTGGAGACAGAAAAATAGGGCTGTAAAATAGAAGTCAGTTTTCCTCCTTCTCTTTCCACTACCACCATAGAAACCAGTATGCTTCTGTGTACTTTTCCATGGGAATGCCCTTGCCTCATTTCTACCAGCCAAAAGCCTCAGACACCAATTCTTCCATGAAATCTGCTTCTTTTCTACTAAGATCATATCCATCATATCAAAGTCTGGACTGCTTATCTACCTAAGTATTTCTAAAAAAAAGTGGTACCATTGGTACCACAAGTGGTAAGAGAAGTCATTATATAGCATTGAATCACATGGTGAGAAAGCCATTCCAGTTTCAATTCTTTTTCTGATTTTCTGATTTATTAAGAAACAAGTCCCAGAGCCATATTATAATGTCATTAGCATGTCTCCAACACTTGCTAAGCTTTCTTTTTATAAGGACTCAGTCTCAGCGCCAAGGAATAGGCAACAGTACCTACACAGAATTTAATAACACTATTTTGTTTATACCATCTTTATTTTTAGTTACTGTCTTTTTATGGCAAGGGAATTAGCTTTCCATTTATAGTAGTAAGATAAAGTTTACTTTCTTAATTCATTTATTTGAATTATTAAAATTAAAAAGGTGAATCAGCTATAAAACTGGAATGTAGATAAGGGGAAAATTATGAAGGTGGGTTGAAATGATTAAATTTGGGAGATACTAGTTACTATAGAATGGAAAACAGGATGTTTCAAAATGTATCCCTCTACCACCCCAAGGTAAAACTAATTCCTCCCTCATCTGTAGTCCCACAGTTCTGTTTGTACCTGTGATACAGCATGAATTCATCTTCTTTGGGTTATGGTTAGCTATATATATATTTCTCATTTTCCTAAATGGAGTTAGCTCCTGGAAATTTTGCCCATTTTTATGGATCCCCTCTGTGTTACACAGAGTACATTCTCTGTGAATGTTTGTTGAATTGGGAACCTAATCACCTCAGTCCCAGGTGTAGAATATTGGTAGTCACTTTATGGATCCTCAGGACTGACAAAGCATAATATTTCACTATAGCACACAATTTTCATTACTTTCATTAAAGAGCAGGCAATAAACAACAAGACAGACTTACTAAACTTCCAACATTTTAAAGCCCTTCGGGATATGCATAAAAACCCAGCAAGACATCTTTATAATTTTTTGATGATTATAAAAGTTAAATATGCTAGGTTAAGACAATTTAGATTATCTAAAAGGCATAGGCAAAGAGGTTTAAAAATATATAAAAGTAAACCACAATTTCCACATCTGCAGGTAACTACTATTAACATTATGGAGTGTTTTCTTCCAGTCCCTTTTCTTTGCTGGTTTGTTTTGAGCACTGATAATGCATTTGTATATTAAATCGTGTCCCTCCCTTTCATCTTAATCACCTTCACATTCATTCTTGGGCTGCCTTGTTTTGTACTTGGTTTCTAGGTACCACCCACATGAATGACTAGAAATGTAGAAACATCAAGAAATACAGAAGTATGGGTATAAATGACCCTGATAGCTTTTTCCGAGTAGAGGCATTCTGTGACTTAAAAGGAAACATAAGGAGTTAAAAAAAAAAAGATATGTTAAAATATTTATTTAGGTGGAGAACAGCAACGATGGCAGTTTCCAATTAAGGATTAGTCACAGAACCATAGACTGTGTAGGCTGGAAAAAAGTTTCAGAAATGCCTTTATAGCCTAGGAACCAAAGGTCAAGATAAAGTTAATGACCTAGTAAAGAACACTCATTAGGAACAGTAGGCCCCATTATCTAGACTCAATGCCAGATGGAAATAAAATATTTCACATTATAATGTAACTCAATGGGAAAGACAGGTGAATGTTCACACAACCTAAAAAGAGTGTGTCTATTACTAAATGAGGAATACCTGCATGGATTGGTATTCTTTGGCATTATTTTCCTTTTGGGCCTTTTCTCAGCTAATAGCTCAATTATTGTTTAAATAATAACGTGAACACCATATTCACTCCAAGTATCAAGCACCTGACACTGTCACATTGCTAATTACACTTGATTTCTTAAAGCGCCTTCTTTCACCTCTAGTCTGGTTCTTCCACCTTCTAATCACTCTGCTGTCTAGCTTTCAGGTACCATGTCCCCCTCCTTATCCTCTAGATGTTAGTATCCCCCATGGATCTGTTTCCAAGCCTCTGCTCTCATCTCTGTCAAAATCCTCTACTCCTAGAGATTGCATCTGCATACATGACATTTGCTACCCCATTTATTAGTCAACTATTAATTAAACCTCTCAAGCCCTGACTTCTCTCTCAACTTCCAGTAACATACTCTTTTTTAAAAAAAAAATATTTATTTATTCACAAGAGACACACAGAGAGAGAGAGGCAGAGACATAAGCAGAGGGAGAAGCAGGCTCCCTGTGGGGAGCCTGATGTGGGATTTGATTCCAGGACACTGGGATCATGATCTGACCCAAAGACAGACACTCAACCACTGAGCCACCCAGATGCCTCCCAGTCACATATTCTTAAGATGCCTACAAAACATTTCTAATTATATGTCCTGCTAGCATCATATGAATAACCCACTTTCTTTACATTTTCCTCAAAATTAATGTCAATCCCTGGTTTCCTTTTCATTCTTAATAGAGGTAAACCATTCTCCTAGATGACTCAAAACCTTGAAATCACTCTTCGCTTACCTTTCCTGCCCATTATATTTAATCATTACCAAGTACTGTTGATTCCTCCTTGATCCTTTTCCTAATACCATAACTTGCTTCCATTGTTTTCAATTTCCAGATAAGGCCATATCATGCTTTGACTACTTCAATATCTTTCTTCCTAGTTTGTCAACAGATTCTCCCACTTCTTACCTATCCTGTACATGACTACCAGAATAATCTGAAAATACTATTTTCATCATGTAATTCCTCTTATCAAACTATCTTTAATAGGTACTGTTGGCTAAAAAAACAAACTTCAGATTTCACATTCAGGTCCTCTACAATCTATTTCCATGAAATATTCTTATTTTAGGACTATAAGAAATGGCACAGTAAGTAGAAAGAATACTGGACTCTGTGTAAGGGGATAAGAGGCTAAAATACCAGTTTCTGCTGCTTGTTAATTGTCTGATCTTGGGCAAGTAACTTAACCTCCACGAATCTGTTTCCTGACCCATAATATAGAGATAAGTAATAATGTTTTCATGTAGTTGGAGTAAAGATAAATTAAGTAAAAGCAAAATTAAGATGCTTGATGCATGGTAGGCATTAAGTTGAAGTCAGTTGAATCTGAATATAAGGTCTCTCTGTCTCTAAAATTCAAGGTTTCCCTTCCCCAATCAGTCTCCCCACTCCAATACAGCTCTCATGTTTACTTCTCCCAAATGAGAAAATTCTTCCACTTTCTTGTGCCCCTCCTCTACACCTACACAAATATTACCAACCTTCAAGTTCTCTTCAAAACCTGCCCTACTCTGTAAAGCCTGTAATAAAACCTTAGTTAAAAGCAGTCATTGCCTCCTCGAAGCACTCAACTCTCTTAACTCACTGGCTGTCCTATATCATGAACTTTTCATGTATTCAGAACATATCACCTTTACAGTATTACACGTTCCTTGAGGGCTACTATTCTGCACTTTTCCTCTTTGTATCTCTCATTCAACCCTTTATAGGAAGTCCTTGTTGATGAGCACTGAATTACTGAGTTCTAACGGGTTACTAAACGTTGGCCAGACAAATAGAGGGAGGAAGAGCTTCCAGGTGGAAAGAACAGCTAGTGTGAAGGTCTTGGGACCAGAAACAGCTTGGCAAATCAAAGTAACTTAAAAAACAAAACAAAACAGATGAGGTAGAGAAGCAGAAAGGAACCAGACTGAAATACGGTAAGAGAGAAGAGGAAGTAGCTCCTTCCCCTGAGAATATTCTACCAAAGTGCCACATATGTTTAAAGGTGCCTGTAATACATTAAATTATAGTTGTTAATACCATAACGAAAAGACTTAGGAGGTAGAAATATGAAAGCTGCCAAAGTGACAAAAAAAAAGGAGGCTGTTAAATGGTGATGCTTTTTTAGATTTAGCTTTTCTACCAACCAATGGCCCTTTTTAGCACGTCCCCCATCAACTCAGTTGATACCTTTTTTAACTTGCTGATACAGGTTTGATTTCAATCACTTAAAGTAGAGCAATGTTTTGATCTTCATGCTAATGATGAAGGACTAACCTTTAGAAGAGAAGGGAGGCAGGGTATGTTACATATACACAAATGACAGATTTTTTTTAAAGGAGGCTCCATGCCCTGTGTGGAGGGGGGCTTGCAATCATCACCCTGAGATCAAGACCGGAGGTGAGATCAAGAGTCGGATGTTCAACCAACTTAGCCACTGCATCTCTCTACCTCCATTGGTCTCATTGGTATATTTTACTTTCAGATCAAAGTGCCTATTTTATGAACAGTCATTAAATCTAATCTTGACACTGTTTTGTTATCCATAAACATTTTACAAATTGAAATAACTTTCTATTGGAGTATGTGTAGACCTCCTTCTAGACTGGAGTTCAGATCATGAAGATCATGCATCCTTCAAGCTATGAAAAATGGTTAGGGTTTTATGAAAGGGGGTATATGATCTGATTTGCATTCTAAGAAGACCATCCTCTGCCATATGGGTGATGCTTTAGAGGAAAGAGCAGTTAGAGGAAGGTGGTAGACTCCAAAATGTTTTCTTCTGAGCTTTTACCTTCAGTTTCCATGAAAGCTTAAGCTCAAAAGATGATACGAATACTGGAGCTGGTTTTAACTAAGAAGCGATAGAATATTCCAGAAACAGCTAAACACATCCTACTATATTAGTTTCACTCCAGCCATGTCTCAAATGTAGTGGAGCATATGATACTGTAGAGTGCTATAACAGATATAAAGAAGTCACATTTTCTTTTCTCCATTTAAGCCAGTGGAAGTCTGCCTTTCACAGGTTTTCCCTTATCTAACCCTTGAGCTATTGCAATGTGAACTGTCTCCAAACCATCTGAATTTGAAACTTCCCTCTGCTTCGTCTGGGCACAAATACAGACACTTTCTGGGAAAGTCTGAGGAAAGCTCATGAGATATTTGTATGTTTTATTTAGTTCTTCAAGTGGAAAAAACAATAGACATTTCCCTGTTTAAAAGAAAAAACAAATCTGTTGACTTACATACAAATAACTCAAACCAGCTGACCTTTAAAATGTCAAACTTCACATGTGGTCAAGCCTCAGACGACTCTAAGCTAAGTTTGGGGAAAAAAATAATTTAAATAATGAACTAGTAAAGCAAATAAAGTAAAATATTTGGATGATGATTCAGTTGAATAACCACTAGTGACCCCAAACTGACACTTGTTATGGATAGATGCCTGGTAAGATTTTAACTTGGGAAAGTTTAGAAATGACCCAATTATGGTGGGTGTCTTTCCAAACTGACCAGAGGCTAGAAGTAAGAAGAGAGGGAGTGTCTGACCCACTCAAGATTGAACTGCTCAGGCCTTGGGGAATACCAGAAACATGTCCATTGCACACATGACTCATTTACTTCTGGCTTAAATAATGAATTTTTTAGATCAGAGACTGGTTAAAACCTTTATAGGACTGAAAACTTGGTTCTACACATCTCTCACCATGTAATTCAAAATAAAAACAATTATTAACCTGTAAAGGAAAAAACAAAGTGTAAGGAAGCCCAACAAATTTCTGATTTTCTCCATGGTGGCCATTTTTATGACTTTCTAAAAAAGATATTATTTTTCTTGTTGACGATTTTTTGCTAGCACCCTAAACATATTCTTAGTTTGTCTTTTGAGTAATCATCACTGTCTGGATCCACATAGCTATTGTTCAGATTTCTTATCATTAATATTCTCTGACTTCTATAAAGTTACTACAGATCTTCCTTGACTTACAATGGGGTTACATCCTAAAAAACCCATCATAAGTTGAAAATATCCAAAGTCAAAAATTCATTTAATACACCTAACCTGCCAAATACCCTAGCTTAGCCTAGCTGAACTTAAATGTGCTCAGAACACTATGTTAGCCTACAATTGGGCAAAATCATCTAACATGAAAGCTATTTTATAATATTGAATGTAATTTATTGAATATGGTACTAAAGGGAAAAACAGCACATTTGTATGGATATAGAATGGTTGTTAAGTGTATGGGTTGTTTACCACCTCCTTGCCCCATCCCACTTGGTGATTCCATGCCTGACCAGGAGCTGCAGCTCATTGCTGCTGCTCCCCAACATCAGGAGAGAATATCATACCACATATTACTAGCCAGGAAGACATCAAAATTTAAAACTCACAGTACAGTTTCAATTGAATGTATATCACTCTTGCAATATGGTAAAGTGAAAAAATCCTAAGTCAAACCATCTTAAGCCAGGGACCATCTGATGTAGAGGTCTTATGAAAGTACTTATTTTTGTAAATCAAAGTCACTTTACATTACTAGATAATTAAGTAGCTATCTATAATAAAAAGGGGGGGAAGCAGTAATATGACTTCCCAATGAGACTCCTGTCAGGGCTTCTCACTCCTCACACAACAAACTACTCAAGGCTGAGCATAACATATATGTTTATGCACCAGGAAAAATTTATCTTGGCTGATGGAAAACTAAGTATTAAAGCCAAGTTTACATAAGTCAAGTCTAAGCAAACCAAAGCTTTTCATATTAACCTCTCCTTTTTCCATCTGCTCTTCAGCATTAGAAAGGAAATGTCCACTGTTCATTCCTACTTCAGATAGTTAACAGTTACACTGATCTGAAGCCCAGTGCCAACTGTTTTTGCCCAGACTTCCCCTATTCTACAGGAAAGGGAAAATGCCACAAGCCTCAAGGGGGCAAATGGACAAGTCTGTACCTTAACCTTCTCTTCTTTATGTTTCTGCTTTTATCTTTCTAGGAGAATGTGCCTGTTGGGTCCTTACTTGAGGTTAACTAAAAAGCACCATGATGAGGTTTCTAGAAAGTATCCTTGATTAAAAAGACAGAATGTGTTGTGGCATTAAGCTGTTAACTTCCTCCTACTGCCTTCAGTTCCTAACCAGTGACCAAGAATTTGCACTGGTCTAACTTCAGAGACCCCTTACAACTGCAACATTTTATAATTACAGAAACTCCTCTAGCTCAATGAAGGCAAGGATAAAGTTAAATTAGTGGAACATTAATGATTTGGCAACCCTGTTCAATCAAGTGAGTTGAGACTAAAAAGCGCATTAATTTAAGTGATGTATCCTTTTCTCTTATCTTTGCATCCCTTGAACCAGGACAGTGCTTAATAAAAATAACTGGCCCAAACCAGACTTTTTTGATTGTCTCAAGTATCTGAAACCATCTTGTAAGTTTCTTGAATGAAAGAGCATTATTCCAGAATCAGAATGTGTAGAGGCAAATGGGGGATCAAACAACATATCACATTTGTGAAATAAAAGAAGTTCCCTATGACTTGGAGCTCAGGGTGCCTGAAGAAAAAGATGAAGCAAAAGACGTAGTCATAAGCCAAGTCGCGTGCATGTTACATTTTAAAAAGCCCCCCCCCCAAAAAAAAAACCTTAAGTGGAGCCACTAAAGAATTGACCATGGAAGTAATCAAATTTGTATTTCATATAGATGTCTCTTATTAAAAGTCTTGATATGATGGGCAGAGCCACCAAAATGGAGGCTATATTTATTTCCCTGATTCAGAGCATTTTAAAACTTGGAGATAACAACTGTAAAGAACACAGGGTTACTGAGAAATAATTAGTTGTATTCTTTCCTCCATTTATTTTACTCATTTAATTAATATAATAATTAACTTGGCACTTACCACTACATGTCAGGCACAAGTTATACAAACTAGCAACAACAAAATTCATTTTTTAGAAGATTTTATTTAATTCTTTATTCATGAGAGACACAAAGAGAGGCAGAGACATAGGTAGAGGGAGAAGCAGCCTCCTTGCGGGGAGCGTTGCGAGATGCAGAGTTTGATCCCAGGATCCCAGGATCATGACCTGAGCCAAAAGCAGAAGCTCAACCACTGAGCCACCCAGGTGCCCTAAAATTCATTCTTTCAAACAATATTAATTTGTAGAGGAATTATAGATAAGTTTTATTTTTAATTTCTGTTATTAATTTCTGTTATTGTTATAACCTTGTTTTGTGTTCTTTTGCTTGTGATCTCAAGTGCAGGGGGTAGAATTAATTATGGTCAGTTTATGACACACCATCATCAATCTTTGCAAAGCCTCACTCTTATTGCATTTAATTTTATTTCTCTTTATGCCCATACCACATTCAAGTCCCCCTATCCTTAAGACAGACAACCACTTAAATGTGTATAATGCATTTTCCTTTGCATGGGCTTTTATAAATGTGCATTATTTTGTGAGCATTTGGTATTGTACTATATATTACTGTTTTTCACAATGCTTTTATGATCCACCCATATGATCCATAACAACAAATTGGTTGCTTTTAATTATTGTATAATATTTGTGTAATCACCACATTTTCTCTATGCACTCCCCCATTAATAAACACCCAAATTGTTCAAACTCCCTCACAAGTAAAGCTCAATGAAAACCCTGTACATGTCCCTTTATAAGCCCACATGAGAATTTCGATGGAAGTAAAAAAACAGGAGTGGAATTTCAAAGTCAGAAAGTAAGGATACTCTATTTGCCCTGCAGAATGGATACACTAGTGTACAACCCACCAGCAGTGCATAAGGGTTTCCATATCCCTCAAGTGTGCAAACACTTGGCTTTATCAAACTTTCTAATTTTGCCAGGTATTATCCCATTGCTTTTACAATGTGTGCCTTCAAAATTATTAATGATTTTGAGCACATGCTTGCTAGCATTTAGGGTTTTCTCCTAACTAAATTTTCTAACTAAAGTTTTTATTCCTATCCTTTACCTGTTTTTCTTTTGTCATTGATTCCAGGAGTTTCATATATACCCAAGATACTAATCTCCTGTTAGTTACACACATTGCCTATATAGTCTCCTCTTCTGTCATGTCTTTAACTTTGGCCCTAGATGCTTCATTGCACAAAAAAATCCTTAATTTTAATTTATCAGTGTTTGCCTTATGAGTTGTGCCTTAAAATTTTATCAAAAAGTCATTTATTGAGGCTTTGGATCACACATATATTCACTTCTATTTTCTTCTATTAACTTTATGCACTTATCCTTCACATAGAGGTCCACTGATTTGTGGTGCCACCTAATCATATGTAAATAACAAACATACATCGACTGTTCTTTGAGATCTTTACTCTGCTCCACCAGGCTATTTATTTGACATTGTGTCATCATTTATGCAATAAATAGAACAACTTTGTCTTTCCGTCTTCCTCTCCTCTCTTAGCTCAAACCACCCTATCAACTCCCATCCCAAAAGTGTAAGATTGCCAAGAGAAGGAAGACAATCATCCTAGTGCTATTTTTATTATATCAAGTCCTACTTTGATGATTAGGGAATCAACAAAGCAGAAAGCATTTTAGTTCCTAGAAACGTAGTCTCATTTGATGTAGTTATCTCTCAATGTATTTATAAGATATGTATTTTGGGGGACAACTTCATGTGGGTATGTTTCTTGTTTAGACAACAAAAGCACTTTAGGTACAGATGGTATTTAAAAAAATTTTTTAAGATGTTATTTATTTATTTATTTATTTATTTATTTGAGACAGAGAGAGAGAGAGAGAGAGAGAGAGAGAGATATGAGCAGGGGAAGGGGCAGAGGGAGAGAGAGAGGCAGACTCCCCACAGAGCATGGAGCTCCACATAGTCTTGTTCCTGGCACTCTGAGAGCATAACCTGAGCCAAAGGCAGACACTTAAACAACTGAGCCACCTAAGTACCCCTAGAGATGATTTTTCTTTCTTAAGATGATAAATTGTATATATTGATTCCTGAGTCATGTAATAGTAACATCATCATGTTGAATTGTGTGTATATTTTTCTAGATTTTACTAAGCAACCAAAATCTGTTAATGTTTTTTTCTTATAAGGATTGCAGTGGCTTCCACTATACAATTTTATAATGATCTGTATAAATCAAGTGGGAATGGTAATAAACTACACTAATGAACTATAAATTTAAGGCTAATTGTAATTTCCATCAATAAGAGGCCATAGTAACCCTTACCAAGAAAGCCCTCAACAAAGTAGTAACACAAAAATGACAGTGCTTGCATTTTCTACATAAACATGATTACCAGTATGTCAAAATAACCTGGAAAAAAAATAAGCAATAAGCTTCTGTCTAGATTAACTGCAAGTCACAACTTTGCCACAAAGAAACATCTTTCAGAAAAAGCTGCTACCCATATAAAAGGGCCAAGCCAATTCACTAATTTCAGAATATTCCTCCAACATATCTCTATCTAAGACTGCTCAAAGAATTTCCTGTCTACAAACACTTGTCTCTGGTGGTAACTTCTCACATATAATGAAGATGCTGTTTCCAAAGTAAAATATCCAGGCCCACAAAATTTAAAACAGCATATGCTATGTAAATAGTACTTCTGAACTAGATGGTCTTGATCACATCTGATTTATAACAAAAAGTAAATCCCAAATTTGGTTTACTAAATGTGAACAGCTTATAAGAGCAAGAATATAGCATCTTTTTCACTTGGTTAATATGCTTATGTTTGTCATTGGAATTTTCTAAAAGTATTTTTGGGTAATATTTTTAACTTGTCTGTATTTTGCAAATTGCATATGATGAGCAAAATGGACAAAAATGGAAAAATTCATTTAACAAAAAAAACCTACTCATCTTCCCCATGCACCATATCCCCACTCCCAACACCAGCACACACATACACAGTGACAAAACAGAAGTTCAAAATACAGAGGAACTTGAATGAGCAAAGAGAATAATTTATAATGCCAAATAAAATACAGGTTTCCCCTGCTAGCTGAAAGTACAGTGTTCCATGAAACCTTTTGTAAGTCAAAATGACAAGTGATTACCATTTTATAAAAGGGAAAATCCTCTTTGGATTTCTTCAGGTTTGCAAAAACAGGTATTAGTGTAGATCTTTTGTAAAAAGAAAAGTGGCTTAAAGGGAACTTTCAGACAGCAGGGAAAATCTGTATCTTTAATGTGGGATTTTAAATGATTGAAGCAACTTGATAGAGAAAACAATTACCTGATGGTCATAGAGAGATCATGGAAAATTCAGAGTTACGTGTTAGGCACGGTAATTCAACTTTAGGCCCAACATGTTCATTATAAAGTAACTAAAAACCTTACCGCCTTGTTAATTAACTTTTGCTCTCTCCAGCTACCACCACTAACTGCAGATGACTACAGATACACCATTTTGGAAGCAGGGAACTGATGCTGAGGAAAGATAACATCAAACCTTTAATAGTGGGAAAGCTTAATGCTATTAGTTCTGTTATTGTGGTACTCAACAGAGCAGATGAAATGTTAGATTTATCTCCTTTGAATGAATAACAACTACATCAATGCTGAATTATGAAAATAAAGTAAGAATGTTCTTCTAACTTGGTTTTAATTTTATCTTCAACTTTATTTCATAAGTGGATTCCTTTTTGACTTGTGTTTGAGTGACTGCTTTTCATGAAATTTTATTAGATTTGATAGAGAAACTGCAACAGTTGCTGAGATTATAATGTTATATTAGGCGAAATCAGTTGTACTCAGCTGCATAATTGCAAAGTAAAAATCAACTGTGAGATTACACTAACTGTTCAAAGAAAAGAAACGACAGCCACTTCTTTTCTCAAGACTTTTGCTTTTCTTTCTCCCTGGTTATTTGTCCGTATTTCTTTCAGAGGAAAGGACTAGATGGAGAATAAGTATTTAAATAAAAATGTAAGCATATGTAATTTATTCAGTAAGTCTTCTCTTATATAGAGCCATCCAGCCCATGTGTTTCAAGAACTGTAAGAGCAAGAGTGAGTGAGAATAGGATAGATCATGCAGCAGAGAATAATTCAGAGAATGTAGAGGCTAGAACTAGGTTAGGCTTCTAGCACTCGGTTCACCTGAACAAACTGTTGGACTTCTGGAATTTCTTCAAAACTCAGAAGAGTTCAGATTCAGAACACTCGAGCTCTGGAAGGAATCTTAACCATAATTCACTTTAGAGGAAAAAGGCTAACCAATGCTGGTTTTAGAAACAGTGAAAATAAGAAAAAATTGTTTTTCCCCCATAATGCAGTATAATACAGTTTCCAAGTCTTGGTCCACTGATCTTTAAAACTCTTCACTTACTCAACCCTTCTACTACGCTGTTCTATAGCTCCAGTTCAGGCTCTCTTATCTCACATGTGATTTACCATAGCAAGACAAACTTCTTGATTTTGGTCTCCCATCCCTGAACCAGAACTCAACTATGTTAGTTCTGTATTTTCTAGATTTTCACTAAATGCAAATTTCTGTACTTCCTCAAGGAAAGGGACCATGTCTTATATTTCTCCTGTATCCCCAACAAAAGTAAGTACACCAATAGCTAATAAAAGTTAACGTACATTAACTAATTATTATTTTTTTTTTAAATTTTTTTTTTAATTTTATTTATTTATGATAGGCACACAGTGAGAGAGAGAGAAGCAGAGATATAGGCAGAGGGAGAAGCAGGCTCCATGCACCGGGAGCCCGACGTGGGATTCGATCCCGGGTCTCCAGGATCGCGCCCCGGGCCAAAGGCAGGCGCCAAACCGCTGCGCCACCCAGGGATCCCTACATTAACTAATTAAATACTATTCACTAGGCATTGTTCTAAATGATTTACATGTATTAATTCATTTAATCCTTACAATAACCCAATGAGGTAAGTATTATAATAATTCCTATTTTACAGATAAGACTTACCCAAGGCCACATGACTAGAAATAATGGGAGTGGGGTGAGGGATTTGTAGCCAAGCAACTTAAAATATAGAGCCTGTATTCTACTATCTTCCTTGATGGGGTGGGGGGGGGGCGGATGGTTAAATGAAAATTAAATTTCTCAATAACAGCTTAGCATGTGTGGCTGGAAAGATGTTCAGAACTTAATATATTTCAAAAAGACAATCCTTAAGCATAGCTGAGCTGTTTTGTACATATTGCCATCTCTCTATGGTTGGCAACATAATCATTCCTCACACCTGAAGTAAGGAGCTCTTCATACCCTCATAAGAAATGGACATGACAGTGGTTGCTATCTGTGGTAGGCTAAAAAATGGCCCCCTCAAAATACTCATGTTAAATCCATGGAACCTATGAAAATTACAATACATAAAAAAACTGTGCTTTTTAATAAATCCATTACAACTAATCCTTATTTTTGCTGATTCTGTATATGAAAATTTGTTCATTTGCTAAAAACTGTATTTGTAACCCTAAAGTTGATACTCATGGTGCTGCTCTCCTGGTCATTCACAAGATATGCATAAAATGGCCAAAAAATTGATATCCAACTCACAAGTTCCCAACTGAAGCCAAACAAGGTAATGTCTTCCTGTTTCAGCTTTTAAACCATAAAACAAGTCTGCTTTTCCTAGCCTATTTTATGTTACATTTTCACATTTTTGTGCATTTTGTTGGTAATGCTGAAGGGCTCTCTAGTGTTCCCAAGTGCAGGAACACTGTGATGTGACTTTCAGAGGAAATACATGTAATAGATGAGCGTCCTTCAGGCATGAGTTCTAGTGCTGTTGGCCTTGAGTTCAATGACAATGAATCAATAACAGAGTACTTCCAGGAAAAGGGGATCACTCCAAATAGAGCTAAAATAACACCCATAATGTGTGGTAAAGCTATGGAAAAGATTCATGATATTATGAGGAATTTAAAAAAAAGAAGAAAAGCATAGAAGACAGCATCATTGTGAGGCTGAAATTCAAAGAAATTTGTAGGTGCATTATCTAGGGTCAGGAGGATGGTACACCTTCTTCAGCTAGTAGAATATAACCACTACAGTATTTCATTTTAAAAGAAACACAAATAGGAAAGAAATCTTTTTTAATTGATAGACTCTTTCAAACATTCTATTTTCTGACAGAATATTTAGGCACCAAAGGAGAAATGTCTACAGAAGGAATTTACAAGGCAAAGGAAAAAATGGAAAGCCCCACTGGACTGACAGCAGAAAAAAGTCACTCTAAACTTGAAGAAAGAGACAAGATATCCATTTTTGCATGGCTTAGTTAAAATGGAATGTGTTATGTAACTGTGTAATTATTACTACAAGTGTCTTCACTTTGCTGCTTCTCCATAAGAAATCAACCCACCATACTGAACGGCAAGGAATGTACAGTCAGAGAGATCTCTACTCAAATAACTACTACCTTCCAACTATATGCCAATGGACAATTCAACATTTTTTAAATATTTGATTTATTTATTCATAAGAGACACACAAAGGGAGGCAGAGACACAGGCAGAGGGAGAAGCAGCCTCCTCAAGATGAGCCCAATGTCGGGGGCCTCAATCTCAGAACTCTGGGACCACACCCTGAGCCAAGGCAGACACTCAACATTAGCCACCCAGGCATCCCAAATTCAACATTTCTTAGCCTCATCTCTAAAAAGAGGGAATGGTATCACACAGTTTGCTTGAAGAATTAAATGAGATCATCAGTAGTAAGCATTTAGCATATCACAAACAGTAATGTCAATAAATTATTGTTCTTAGTATTTTTTTTACTCCTGTTGTTAAACTGATGGAATATTGGAATTCATAGGGCTGAACCTAATATTATTGTACAGCCCAATGTTTAGTATTAAATAAACAGTGAAGGGCAGCCCCAGTGGCTCAGCAGTTTAGCGCCGCCTTCAGCCCAGGGCGTGATCCTGGAGACCTGGGATGGAGTCCCACGTCAGGCTCCCTGCATGGAGCCTGCTTCTCCCTCTGCCTGTGTCTCTGCCTCTCTCTCTCTGTGCCTCTCATGAATAAATAAATAAAATCTTTAATAATAAATAAATAAATAAACAGTGAAGACAATACTTTTGTCAAGTAACCATATATTCTGGCTGACAAATCAAAATGTTTTCCCTCTATCACTCAATCCGTGCTATGATTTGACTGCTAATTTGGAGTATGGTGGGATATTAAACTAGAACCTTTCCCAATTATTTTTTTAATATTTTATTTATTTGAGAGAGAAAGAGAGAGAGCATAAGTGGAGGAGAGGCAGAGGGAGAAGCAGATTCCCTGCCAAGCAGGGAGCCAGACCTGGGCCTCGATCTTGGGGCTCTGGGATCATGACCTGAGCTGAAGGCAGATGCTTAACCAACAGAGTACTCCAAATCTTTCCCAATTCTGGTAATTTCAGTAGCTATGCCTTGTGAAATCATTAGCCAAAGATGACAGTATGTTTATTTTAGGTGGCAACGTTCCAATGCATTGAGTATGTGAAATACTGACAGTCAAGTATACCAGGTACCAGATGTCTCGTGTAGAATCAGATCCACATTTATATAGCCTGATTTTAGATAAAATATTACTAGTCAAATAATCAGATTCTCACACTGCCTAAGCTACTCCTGATTTTCTTCAACAGTTTATCTCTTTCATGCCCTCCATCTGCCCTCTCATCCCCCAAATACTTTCCTTGTGTAGTTGTTAATGCCTATTCCCAAAGTTTCTTTCCAGTTTTCCTCCTCTTAGATGTCTGAATCAGTGTGATATAAATGGGAAGAACATAAACCTGGAAAACAAAATACTGAGTTTAACTCTGGCTTTATTTACCACATGTTAGTAAGTCCTTTAATATCCTCATTTGAAAAATGAGGCTTATATCCTTACAGCGTTAGTGCAAGAGTCTTTTTTTTTTAAGATTTTATTTATTTATTCATGAGAGACACAGGTAGAGGGAGAAACAGGCTCCCTGTGGGGAGCCTGATGTGGGACTCAATCCTTGGACCCTGGGATCTTAATCTGAGCCAAAGGGAAATGGTCAATGCTGAGCCACCCAGATGCCCCCAGTGCAAGAGTCTTTGAAATAATATTTATGAAAGGTTAGCTTAGTATTCAATTTACTGATGAGTTCAAGAAATGTGCTCCTGTTCCCTCTCACTCTGGTTCCATAAGGAGATCCAAACAGTCTTTGGGTAAAAGAACTCTAGGCTACTGAAAGTTCAAAACTCCATTTCCAATACTGATACCTATTCTAACTTCTTGTCCAGTACTGTCACCGCCTGATGACTATTTCTACTTCTACACTCTTCTCCCCTCTCTTCTAATATATCTAAACCCAGTTTGCCCTCCTGAATGCCTTAGGTCTACAGCTATTATTATTTCTCCCTTACCATTCTTTTAAAAAAAGTCAATCCTTTCCCTACATTCATATAGTCTTTCTTATTTTCTCTAATATCTCTTTAACCAATACCTGAGTCCTAGGTTAGACAATACCCTCTTTACTGGCCTCATTAACCCTGTACTAATCTTAAATCACTGCTTCCAAATTTAAACTGTCCTTTTTATTTTGCTTCTACCCTTTTTTTCCCTCAAAAATTAGGTTTTGTTTCCTCTTGATCGATATGTTTCAAAATATTTTTAGAGGAAAAATGTTAAGCCCCCATCAGAAATTCAGAGATAAAAGATCATCTGTTATAAGAGATAGAAGAGATAAAAGGTCATCTGATATTTTAAAAAGAAGAATAAGAAAGAAAGAAAATCCCCCATTGATCTGAAGAGTGTCATCTAAAACTCTCTTTCAACTGATGGAACTGATGACACAAAAATGTCTCATAAGAAATCTGGGGCAAAAAAGAAAGAAAGAAAGAAAGAAAGAAAGAAAGAAAGAAAGAAAGAAAGAAAGAAAGAAAGAAAGAAAGAAAGAAATCTGGGGCAATGAGGAGAGATGGATTTAAAGTTGCCAAGTTACAAGATTTTTAAGTTAATCAGAAAACAACAATAAAAACATGAAAAAGCTGGAACCTGGGAAGATGCCCTATGGAGAAAGTTTTCTCAATGAACTCAATAGATTCCCAGGACTTATACACACACATACACACAAATAAATTCCTGGGTAAAGGAATTTTTAGGCTAAACACTTGATATCTAAAAGTAAAGTCACTGAACACCTGATATCTAGAAGTAAAGGAAATAAATGTTCTTGAAAAGAAGGAATAAAAGAAAATCAAGAATTAGGAGGAGAAAGCTCCTAAACTCCTAAAAACAGATGTGCCTTTCCAAAGTCAGAGTTGCAACTAACCAATCAAGCAAAAGCCAAGATAAAATCATAGTAAAAAAGTTCACTATGCATTCCAGATAAGATTATAATCCTAATAAAAAATCAATTAGGAATAGGTAACTTGTAATTACAGTTCTATTTCATTCCATTTTAATCAAAAATATATTTCACTTAGTTATTTACCTCTAATACAACAAATACTGTTATATTTTAATAGTTGATAATTTAAGGAGAAAAAAAATCTAAGTATAGAGTTTGGATTATGTGGCTAATCACTAGAATTACTTGCTGTAAAGAAACCATGAAGAACAGTTGCCAAAAAACTTGAATTGGGAACCACTCTGTTGGGTGACCTTGAGGTAAGTCACTCAAATTCTCTGAGACTTCTTTCTACTCAACAAATAGTACTCCTAAAACCAATATTTACTGCCTCCTACTAGATGCCAGAGAATGTGCTAAACAATAGTACTTGCCATGAAAGCACTATAAGTGTTTCATGGTAGTAGTTTAGGCACTAAACTAGTAGTTAGACACGTCAAATGTGTCTCTCATCTCAAAACAATTAAAATCTGTTCATCTGTATTCCAAAATAAAGCAAGCTTCTGGGAGTCTAGCAAGAGGGACACTGGAGGGATCATAAGCTTCTATGAGATGTACCTAATGGATTCTGTCTTGGTGGCAGGAAAGATATTCTAATCTTCTAAAAACTGTAATCATTTCACATCATCTATACATACAAATAAAACATCTTAGCTGGTTCTTCAGAACTTATAACAATATACCCCCATATAACTTTCTAAATTTTGTCCTGCCATTTCCCAGCTCAAACCCAATGCCCCAGTCATACTGGTCCACAACTACCTCTTCAACCTCTATTGATCATCCATACTTCCATCTCTGCTTTTTCCTCATACCATTTCCCTAAAATGGAATTACTTTCCTAGCCTTTATTTGTCAAATGTGTGTCCATTTTTCAAATGTCTAGTTCATTCATTCATTCATTCAAAATTTAGTGTTTACAACATGTAGGCTCTAAAAATACAACACAGAGCAAAACACAGTCCCTTGCATTCAAATGGAAAATGGCAGGCTCTATGGGGATAAACAAAGAAATATAAAACGTAGAGAGACACAAGGCAGAGGAAGGGAGCTACAGAGTGTTGAGGTCAGAGTGGGGATTGTTCTTCTATGTAGGTGGCCAGGAAAAGTCTCTTCCAAGCAGAAAAATAGCTAATGTAAAAGTCTTTACACAGAGCATACTCTATATTTTCAAGGAAGAGCAAAGAGGCCAGTGAAGGTAACAAATGGGAGAGTAGGAAAAAGGTTAGAGAGGGGGCAACCAGTGCAAGTTGGGATGGAGACTGGATGCAAATGAAAGTAAAGGATAGGCAGGGGGCAGGGGTTGGGGGTTGAGGGGGTGGTGAGTATTGTAGGTTTTGAGGAAAGATGAGAAAATGAGGGGAATAGGAGAGTAAGTAGACAAGAAAAACAATAAGATTGCTGAAAATGACTAAGGCTTTTGAAAGTCATGAAATTAAGGTAAGACTTGTTAGCAAGGTGTTAGGTTTTTCTTTACCCACATAAAACTGCTTGGAGCAGTTCTGAAATAGGCTGTACGCAGACATCTTCACTCTCCAAAACTCCCTTGACCATTCTAAGTTTCAGTCACCTCTAATTTCATCAGTTCCACAGTTATTCCTCTAAAGACATATAGCACTGACTCCTTTCCATTCATGTGTAAATAAACCAATTGCATCTTTTATCAATTGCTTCTTTTAACTTTATCTTAACTCCTCAATCAGATTTTAACTTCCTTAAAGACAGAGACAATATTTTAGAGCCTATACCTAAATAAAAGATAAATTCATATGTGAGCAAGGTTACTTTTAAAAAATAAATGTGAAAAATGACAATATATTTTACTATGTAAAATATTTTATTATTCCCTTGGGTTTTAGAGAACTAGAATAGCCCCTTTTCCCTTTTGCTTTCCATCTTCTTTAGAACAATTCTATAATTTGAATAGTTGTTTTTTCATAGTAACTGATTTCTGTTTTTAAAATACTACTTCTTTAGTAATAACTCTCTAGAAGGGCCAAAATACGACATTTTAAAATAGAAAATGTTAATGCATCCCAGAACACAGGCATAAGATTATGTTGCTGCCAATCATTTACTGGGGAGATATAAGGAGAAGCTAAGGCAATGAGGGTTTAATTTCCAAGCCACAGCTCAGCTCTGTGTTGAATCACTGAAGCACAATAAGATACAATTCAATTAATTCAATTTTTAATGCGCACCTAACATGGCAAAACAGTGTGTTAGATCTGTGGAGGAAATAACGAATAAGAAAAGCCCTGCAGTTGAGAAACTTATTATACAAGAAAGGACATACAAGGAAGAATAGAATGATGCCTATAAAGGAGGGCCAAAATGCTAAAGGAGAGTAACATCCCTCTTCCTTACAGGTGTTCTCAATGATAGCCAAGAGTGGAGTAAATTAAAATGTGATACAGGAGTCAAAGAGTCTTCATATCGTACTGGTTAAAATCCTGGCTATATTTCTTTACAGCTGCTTGACCTTTGACAAATTACTTAACTTCTCTGAGTTTTAGTTCACAACAGGGATAATAGTTGTAGTAGAAATCACTATAGTTAACCAATATCCAGTTTTCTAGTTCTGGGTACACAGGAGGATTGTACATTCTTGTCCCCTCTTTGATTGCTCTGAACTCAAGATTTGCCATCCAGTTATTCACCAGTGAAAATTTAGGCTATAACACTAAATACTGAAATTGGTGCTAAAATAGAAAAATAGAAGAAATTACATGGAACATAGAGCAGAGACTAACTGCCTAGAAATGTTGGGTAAAGCTTCACAAATGATGTGCCTTTTGAGCTGAGTCTTTAAGGATGAAGAGAGCCAGAGAAAGCTGTATATACAATAACATAAAAATGCAATGTCGTATTCTAGAAAAGACAAGGTATTCAGACATATAGAATGTATTAAAGTTTTACAGTGAGATTTGTTAAAATTGAACATAGTTGTTCTCTTGGACATCAATTCAAAGCTTAGGACTGTCCTTGTCCCTTCCCTGTCACAGGCTAGCTCCCCTAAATAACTCATAAAACTGCCATTCATTAAAGCTTTCAACCTTTCCTCTGAATATATTTCTATTTTTACTCTTCACTACCTTTTCAGTTAATAGGTTCCATAAGTTATACAAAAGAGTTCTTTTTATTATACTCATGCTTCCACCGATGGAAGAAGTTTTAATGATAGTCCTCCAATGCTACAGTTCCGGGATCCAGTGACTAAGAACCATGCTCCTTTTGTCCATACTCTGGGTACTTTGACATTTTCATTATGTTTCCCCCCAGCTTCATATATCAGTTCTTCCTTTATAAAAAGGTTTCCGTTTTGTTCAGTAACAGGTAGCTATGCTTTAAGGGAAACCAATTTCTTCCCAATATTAGGTAAGTGGCTCTTGATTAAATTAATCATAGTAATTCCAATTTTTTTCACTAGTGATTGGTTTGGGAATAGCCACTGAAGTAAAAAATGGAATTCTACTGGGGGATTCTGGGAAAGATTTCTTCACTTTTCAAAGATACACCCTGTATATTTGTCCCTGAATATATTGATTACCACCACCTCCTCCTCTCACTCTATTATTTTAGTTGACCTTTCTGATTCCATGATTTTGAACATGGTTCATTGAACACATGGCACTCTGGGTAGAAGGGCACCTGTTTTACCCAAGGATAAAATAGTGTTTTCTATAAAGTTATCAATATGCACCTTTTACCATAGCAATGACATCAGGCAACAATATTCCATAGTTCCTGATTTCCATGTTTATAGTCACAGACACTGATGTTAACTGATTTTCTTTCTTTCTGTCAGAATGTTGCGGAAATTAAACCTGCAGGCTCTAGAGTCAGATTATTTGGATTAAAACCCTGAAGTCATCATTTTCTAGTTGTAATTTGAACAAATTATTAAACTTCTTTAAACCCTGGGTTCCTTGCTGTTGAATGTAGAGATTATTAATCCTACCCTCATAAAATTGTTGTGAGAATATAACAAAATAATGCCTACAAAGTAATAAACAAAAGGTCTGCTACATAGTATGTATCCAGCAAGTATTAGCAATTACTACTGCTATTATTATTAGGCCTATTTCTGATATTCCTTCAGGTGTATATTTCAATGCCAGGAAAACTTAGTTCAACCTGCCTCTTTGAAAAAGTCATTGTATGTTCTTCCTTACAGATTAATTTTTAAATGATCAAATCTAGGTCCTCTTTCTAATCCATAGAAACTCTAATATTACACTTCCCTTTAAGGAGGTATTCACTTTTATTCATCCAAACATGATAAAGAAAACAGACAAGCTACAGACTGAAAAAAATATATTCACAACACATATCTCTAACAGTGGACCCATATTTAGAGCAAATAAGGAGTTCCTAAAAATCAGTGATAAAAAGGCAAATAACCCCCTCAGAAAAAACAAGCAAGACACTTTGACAGCCACTTTACAAAAATAAAACCTACAGATTACCAATGAAAAAAATTATCATCATTGGTCACCAAAAAAGTACATATTAAAACCATCATAAGATTAATGCAATGTTGTATCCTAGATTGACTCCCGGAGCAAAAAGACAGTAGTGAAAAACTAAGGAAATCCAAATAAAAACTAAGAACCTACCTACATACATTTTAAAGCTTTGGTAAATCCAAGATTATTTGAAAAAAAAAAAAGTTGAAAAAAATGAAATACCACTCCATATCCACTAGAATTGGTAAAATGAAAAAGAATTAATGTTGGAGAGGACGTAAGACAACCCATTATATATTGTTGGTGGATGTATAAAGTGATAGAATCACTTTGAAAAACAATGTAGGGCAGCCTGGGTGGCTCAGCGGTTTAGCGCTGCCTTCAGCCCAGGACCTGATCCTGGAGACCCAGGATCAAGTCCCATGTCAGGCTCCATGCAGGGAGTATCTCCCTCTGCCTGTGTATCTGCCTCTCTCTCTCTCTCTCTCTCTCTCTCTCTCTCTGTGTGTGTGTGTCTCTCTCATTAATAAATAAATAAAATCTTTAAAAAAAGAAAAACAATAATAGTTTTTAAAACATTAAACATTCATCTATCTACCCTACAACTCAGCAATTTTACTCCTAAATATTTATATGAGAAAAACAAAAATGTATGTCTAAAAAAGCCTTGCACAAGAATGTTCATATTAACTTTATTCATAATAGCCAAAGACTGGAAACAATCCAGATGTCCATCAACAGGATAATCAATAAATAAACTGTGGTATATTCACATAATGGAATAGTACTCAGCAACAAAAAAGGAGCAAATTACTGATTCAAAAAATAACATGGGTAAATCTCACAAACATTGCACTGAGTGAAAGAAGCCAGACACAGAAAAGTACATGCTGCATAATTCTATTGGTATGAAATCCTAGAATAGTCAAATTCAATCTGTGGTGATAGAAATCAGGCAGGCCTGTGGTTATTTGAGGGTGGAGCAGGATAACACAGACTGGAAATGCATAAGGAAGCTTTCTGGGGGTGATGAAAATATACTGGGTGCTGATAGGGATAGGGCTATCATGCATTTGTGAAAACTGGTAAAACTGTACAGGCAAGATATCTGTACTTCATTCTATGTAAATTACACCTCAATAAAACAATTTTTAAAACAACATAAGGATTCCTTCTTTTTGTTTCTTGTTCTTAAATAAAGTCTCCACTTCAGTCAGACTCCTCCCACTCCAAAATCAATGAGACGACTATATTTTAAAGGCCTTTGGTTAGAAATCCTGTTATAGGTTTTTGAAAATCTTATTGGACCATATTCACTTGTTCCCCCTTAGAAGAGTTGGCAACTTATCTTCACAATCAGAAGACTAGGAAACTACAGTACTTCTATCCTTTGTATTTTATACTTTGGCACATTTTCCACTACAATTTAAGAATATACAAATAGTCCTCTTATCTGAAGGAATCCTAAGCGTTTTACAAACCTTCAGAACAGATTTTTAAACTATCTAATATTTTATAGGAGGAACATTTCATGCACACTAAAGTGCAGCGACATCTGGCCTGCAACATGGCAGCTGTTTAACAGCCATGACACCTCACAAAAGTTTAGGACAGGAAGCAAAGAATTCTACAGCCAACTGAGGTGAAGACGAGGAAGGCTGCAGAAGCAGAAAGCTGCAATGGCTTGTGCTGGAGCACAGCCAGCACGATGTGGTTAACACCTCTGTCGTAATGAAAAGCACAAGTGTCATTAGTGGTCAGAGCCTCATCTCACAGAGGGCACGTCCCACAGTACCAGTACCTTTTCCTTCCATCAGGAGCACTGGCTTATTTCTAATACAACAGAAAAAACATTCCCACTATCCATGCCCAAACCATCCCATCCTACAGTCTCCTTTCCAGGTACAATATTGCACACGAGCAATATGTGTAGAAATCTTACAAAATCTTTCTATCCTGATGTCATAAGGTCAAGCCAACATTTAGTTCGATATATTCCATCACAAGCAGAGAGAACAGAGAAAGCTGTGATGGGGATTTTGAGAGTACAGACAAACACACTGTCATCCAAAGACTCCCCTTTTAGGAACTTTTCGAATACTTCTGTTTTGCCATATTAAAGGAGAAATTTTTGAGTATTTTTCTTCTCCCTGTGATAGCCTTCAAGGGTCTACCTGATGGAAAGCTCAGTTTTTGTTGAGCCTGGAGGAGAATTCTAGATGCAAAAGAGATGAAGATCTCTCCATGTGCTTTCAGCAAGGACTGTGCCTATGAAATCTTGTTGTAAGAGGGGTATGAACACACCTGTAAATAATCATCACACCTTGGCCTCAGCTCTCTAGAAACACATCCTCCTTCATTTAACTTCAAATTGTTCTGGATACTAGACTTCAAATCATTTTTTCCATACACAACAACTGAACCAAATCACTCATCCTTCCAGCAACTTCCCATCGCTTCTCAGGATTACATAAGGATTTGTGCCTTGGATTTCAATGCTTCCCCCTTGAAAATCATGCACTTACTATTCAAAAGGCCAGTTGAAGATAAGCCAGTGCCCAGAGCTCCATCCTACAATAAGAGGTCCACTCATACAAAAGGTACATTCTAGATCCTTTCACGATGCATATAAGGCTGTAGTGACACCTCCTGGATACCAGAGGATACAAAAGAGACTCCAACCTTGTAAACTCATTCATCATTATCATAGGACAAGTTCTTTCCTCCTTCCACTCTACCCAAAGGGAAAGACAGGTCAAAGACAGAATTCTGAGGCTAGGATTAGATTTATCTATTATTTCTTTGGATCTCAATATTATGGGTATCTATATGTGGGGATTAGGGGGTGGGGGTAGTGTTTGGGGATCCCCGAGTTTAGAGGAAAAGGGGAGAGATGGTTACAGTTAAATTCTCTACCATCGGGTGAAATAATATGTAAATCAATATTCACTGTTCCCATGCTATGCCCAAAGTACTCTACTAGGTGGTAGATGGAGATGGACAGAGAGAGAGAGAGAGAGAAAGGAAGAGAGGAAAAGAGAGAAAGGGAAGAAAAGAGAAAGAGAGAGAAGAGAGAGAATTCAAAGAGATAACTCAGATAACTCACTATAGTGGGCAGTAAATACACAGAAGGAAAAATGACTTTGTGCAAACAATGCTATCACAATTTGGCTTTGAAGACTCAGATGCAACAAACATTTGTGGGCAATGATTAGGTGCCAGATACTATGCCTGGAGAGTCGGCATATTTCTTTCTTCAATCCTCTCAATATCTTAGTAAAGGTAACAGTATACCCTAACTTTTATAGATAAGGAAAGGAAGACTGGGCAAATAAAGTGATTTGTCCAAAGTCACCCAGATGGTGACTAGTAGAGAGGTAAATCCTCTATGTTCAAATCCCTTGGTTCTCTATCTATATTACTGCCTTTTCATGCTATCACTCTGTACTGATGTAATCTCATTGGAAATGAAATGTGAGCTGGGATTTGAAAGATGTTCAGATTTCACTGAGGAATGGAGTAAGGAGGGCATTTTAGGTAAGCAGACTCTGACTGCCATGAAAAGTCCCCCCAAAAAGGTGAGTTTATTAGGGTAAGAGGACACTTGCTTTGAAAAAGAGGATTATACAGAAAAGAAGGAGGCTGACTCTCCAAAGACAAGCCTGGGCCAAATCATGGAAAAATTATACAACAAATCTTAAGAGTTTTACCTTATTCTCTTTATAGTGGGAAGCCACTATAGTTCTTTGAATGACATTATGGAAGTCACTTTTAAGAACTGTCATCTGGGATGGGGTAAGATAGATAGATTGGTGGAGAAAGAATAAAGCAGAGGAGTCAAACTGAGGTAGTCATTGTAATAGTGCAGATATAGAGTGGTAACCCAAGATAGAAGGGAAAGGAAGAGAAATATGAAAACAACTCCTGACACATGGTGGACCATACCCAGTAAATATTTATAGAAAGACAGAGCAGGAGGGAAAAGGCAATGCAAGGAGAAAGTTATGAGAACTTGTTAACTCACTGCTATGGAAAACAAGGGAAAAGGTGTATCAAATGTCACTCTAAGGTAAGGCCCAGACAACTCTGAGAATGGTAGTATAAGTAGTAGTAGTAGAAATTAGAAAGAAATTATAAAGTAAAAATAAGAAATTTCTTATTTCTAGTAGAAATTAGTAGAAATTTAAGAGAAAGAAACCAAATTTAAGAAAGAAAAATGACAGGTTAAAATGCACCGAATCTGAGACTTCAATACACCACAGGAAAATGTCTACCCAGGTGAGAGATCAGGCTTCAGATTCAGATTTGACCATCATCTGCATAGAGGTGGAGCCAAAGCAAGAAACAAAATCACTAAGGAAAATTCCATAGCGACCAAAGCTAAGGACTAAGAGCTAGACTTACACACACACAATCAGAGGTGCAAAACATTATCAAATGTTGCATGCAAATCAAGGAAACTATGGCTGGGAAAAGATAATTGGATTTAGCAATTGGAAGGTCATGGTGATCTTCAACAGTTCTGGTTCAGGCAAGTAATCAGAGAAAAGGGCAGACCTCAGAGAATTAATGAGAGTGTGGGTTGAAAGTGGAGACTGTGGGACAGACAACATTTGAAAAGATTGGTAGTGAAAGAAAAAAGAAATAGTACTTTATATTATGTGCTAAGCTTAATGTACCAGAGAGAACTTTAACTTTCTCAGGCCATTATTTTAATTTTTATTTTTATAGTAAAATTCTATGCTAAAGCACCACTATGCTATAATCTGAATCAGGCCATACCATGGGTCAAATCCTGTTCCCTGTGTGCATAGTGTTATGTAGGATACCAGTCTCGATACACCAGAGAAAGCATATGAGTATTATCCTTATCCATTCTACTCCTATCTGTGTTATTACAAGGTTGAACTGTAATTTGAATTTATAACACTAATGTTGCTTCATTGGGACTTTAATACACTTATTATTTGAAATAAATCACCCCATTTCTCTAATCACCCTCTATTGACAACTTTACTAATTTGGTGAGATGATGATGTTGGACTGTGAAAACCATATTGAAATAAGATTTATGTTTAAATCCAGATGTTTAGATATATTAAACCACTATGGAGACTGATGATTTATTTTCTCCCACTATAGGTCAGAGCATATGGCTTAGAGAACACTTAAGAGAAGTGGGCTAATGCACTCATATTTCACTACTAGAACCTTTAGTTCTAATTTGAGTAAATTTACCAATGAAATAAGCTTGATCACCTTATCCAAAATTCTAGTCAACATTCTTCATTTCACATCAAGTTCTCCACCTATATGCTTCCATGGGGAAGACTGAGTGCTATCAAGAAGGAATTTATCAATACATAACCATTTAAGCAACTTAGATCTTGGTTATATGAATTATTTTAATCCAAGTTAGTAAAAGGAATAAAGACATGATAGATTGGATCTTTGCATTTTTCCCTCTCAATGAAAAACTACTAACAGAAAAGAACACTTTGCAACTCTGAAGTGCCTGGGTAAGGAAACATAACCTCCCAAACCTATGAGTATTTACCAAAGACTTGTTGATGGTACCACTGGTGATTTATACTTCAGAACCAAAATCATGTTCTAGATTATGATCTAGGGTCTAGATCATGAAGAAAATGACATAAAGTTAAATCTGAAAATCCTGGAAATTACATTCCATAAAGTTACAGCTATAATTTATTACTAAAATACATGCAGAATGGGCTAAACCAAGAGTCAGCAAATACTTTTCTGTAAAGAGTCAGTAAATATTTTAGGCTTTTCAGGCTATATGGTCTTTGTAGTGTAAAAGTAGCCATAAGGAACATGTAAAAGAATGAATGTGGCTATGTCTCAAAAAACTTTATCTAAAAAACAGGTAGCAAAAGGAACTGCTTGGCAACAACAACTCTAAGCAGATAAAATAACACTGGATTATACCAAAAAATAAAATAAACATTCATAAGTCCATACTGATATTAATAAATGATTGAGTAAATAAATAAATTGAAGAGAACAGGCAAATTTAGCATGCAGAAGAATATTCCATTCTTATAAATCCCTAACTCCTTAACTATGGGCTATGCATAAGGACTTTCTTCCACAAAGTATAGTATGGAAAGGGGAGAAAAGAGTAACTTTATGGTGGAGAAATCTGACAAACACTACCTCAGCCAGGTGATCAAGCTGACATCAACAGTGATTAGTCATGTTAATAATACATATTGTTGATATGATACAATGAGAATGGCACCTTATCTCTGTGGTTTTCCTTCCCAAAACCTGTAGCACCAGCCTAATCATGAGAAAACCATCAGGCAATGCCCAATAGGAAGACATTCTATAAAATACCTGACTCACAAAAAAAAAAAAAAAAAAAAAATACCTGACTCACTCTCCTCAAAACTCTCAAGGTTATAAAAAACAAAGGAAACTCTGAGAAACTGTCACAATCAAGATGAACCTAAAAAAATCATGACGACTAAATGTAATATGGCATCCCAGATGATATCTTGAACAGAAAAAGAACCTATTTAAAAACTAAAGAAATCTGAATAATTTTTTTAGTTAATTTAAAATAATAATATAATAATAATAATACCAGGTGGCTGGCCAGATTTGTCCTGGACCAGTCTGGGTTAATTGCTGCATTCACTATAAATCATAGCGAACATTGCTCTCTCATATGAGGCACAAAACAAAACACAGAAATAGATGACAGAATGACAACAGGGCCTTTAGATACTACCCAACCTGGCCCTTTATTTTACAAATGAAAAAACAGGATCAGAAAGGTGAAGTGCTTACCCAAGGCTGACCAGCCTGTATGTGACAGAACTAAAGCTGAGATTTGGTGGCCTAATTTCCTGGCTAAGGCTCTTTATGTTACACTATACTGCTGCCCTCTCCCCTTTTCCTACATACATAACTCCAGGTCACTACAGAAACAAAGGAGCATTTCAGCAATTCGTCTGACTTATGCCCTCCAAAGAAAAAAATCCTACTATGCTTCCTGTTTTCTTCCCCGATAAGATTTTTTTCCTTAATTCCCGCAACTAAAGCTAGAGTCCATGAAGCACCAGGGCCCAGAAAGACTGACTCCTCACTGCTTTCCATCTCCTGATCTTGTTTACATGTGTTTGTCTGCAAAAGTTTTAATGGAATAAGAGAAAACGAGAGCTTTAATTTCCCAATAAAATCTGTGCCGCAGTATGAGTCATTGTTTTCTTTTTTTACACTAGCCAGGGTAAAGCCTTCTGGTTTTAATAACTAATACTGCTGAGTTCAATAAAAAGCACTTAATTTAATTTAATCCAAACCTTGATCAATGCCAGCTTCCCCTGGAATTTTATCTTTGTTTTAATTTGAGTCTCCATGTTCAGAAAAATGAGAGGCCAAGAGGAAAGGAACAGAAGTCAATTAGCTTGTAGCCTTGTTTCTAGGCAAAGGACATGAAAATACAAGATTGACAGGTAAACTCCAAGACTCTAATGTTTCTGCCCTGTTAGACCAACTTTTGGTCCAACTTTGCTGGCAGAATTAATGTTTTCTTTAGTCCTGAATAAAGAAACTTAACAATTCACAGCCCCATTTGGAAAATGTTTTTAAATAAAATATCCCAAAGCCAATTAGTATCAGATTGCTACGCTAGAAGTATATTGCCCTTAATGTGTTAATAATCGAGAGATATGCTACTGTAAAATTAGATACAGAAAGCCTCTTGAGTCAGTCTGCTTGAACACTAAAGCAGCAAGACTCGGTGCTTGGGGACTGGAATGGAAAGAGAATGAAGCAGTCCTGAGGACAGTTTAATAAGCTTTTCTTAAATGGTCCCTTTATTACTGCAATAGAATTTGGTCCTGTATCTGAAAACATGCATCATTTTAGAAGAATTGCTACTGACACCACTGCCTTAGCTTATACCTGAAAGTTCTATTGCTCTATCACATGTGAACCAAAAACTTTTTGAGAACTGAGGGAATTGTGAAAATCTCCATTTTGGTCCAATGATGTTTTTCAGTGCAGATGCTTTTAGAGATAATCTAAAGGATCTTTAGAGTTCTGAGCACCAGGGCCAGCTTTCATCTGCCTCTCAGAGTACGGTTACTGGCAGCCACATATCCTTGCCATCACCCTTGCCACCACTATACAGTGGACCACAGGGACAAAGCAGTCAGTCTCTTGTAGAATTCCAAACTTCAGTTCTGTAGCACCTGCGTTCTCCATCAGGTTTTTGTTTTCAAGCCAATCCAACTACAATTTATAGGCTATAGAATGTTAACCCTGGGAGGAGATCTAGAGAGCAAGCATCTAAGCCAGTGATTCACATATGTATGGATTCCATGGACCAGTAACATTTCAAAAAAATAATTACTGAGGGCTCCAAAACAGGGTTGCTCATTATGTCACAGTCATTTGCTTTAGCAAATAAAGACATTTAAGATAGTAATTAGTGGAGCCCCCAGATGGCTCAGTGGGTTAAGCATCTGCCTTTGGAATAGGGAGGTGGATAGAATCCTGGAGAAATGATAAGTAATAACTCTAATTTAGAAAAGAATGCAATGTGCAGGGAGATGCAAATTGCTATGACAGTTCAAAAAAATAGGAAAAGCCACTTATACTTGGGACTTCCTGATGTTTTCATAGAAATGGCCACATTTGGGGACACCTGAGAGGCTCAGTCAGTTAGGCATCTTCTTGGTTTCAGCTCTGGTTGTGATCTCAGGGTGGTGACGTGGAGCCCTGCACTGGGCTCTGCACTCAGTGCTGCAAAGTTGGCTTGTCCCTCTCCCTCCCCCTCTGCTCTCTCCCTCACTCCACACATGTACACACTCTCTCTCTACTGAATAAATAAATAAAATTGTTCAAAAACAGTAACAAAATGCCACACTTGAACTGGGCCTTAAGGGAGAAAAAGAAGGCAGTAAGGATATTTCATAGTCAAATGCATGGTGTGAGCAAAAATTAGTAAGAAAGTATGTTAAGGTTCCATGATGGAATAACTCATATTTGATTTGGACAAAGCTTAAGAGTAATAAAAAGGAAAGAAGAAGAAAGGTTGTTTGGGCATTTCAGTAGATGTTAAATGTAGGTCTATAAGAACTTTATACCACTGCATCTCAAACATCAGTGTGTATAGGAATCCCCTGAAGAGTTATTAGAATAGAGTTTGGGGACCAGAGATTCTGATCATATAGACCTGGGTAGGGACTAGGAATTCATTTCCAACAACCTCTTTGGTAATATTGATGCTGCTCACCTGTGGATAGCACTGTAATATTTAGACATAAGTGAAAGACAGTCATGGTCACCTAAAACTTTTTGAGCAGTGGAGTGATACACTCTATTATTGTCTCTTTATTCACTTATTTTGGACAGAAAAAAATTACCAAAGATCAATTACTAATGGCAGACCTTTAAAATCCTCTCCGGTAATTACCATGGCTACTGTCCCATTAAGAAATAATCCAAAACTCAGTGAGATTTTGGGGGGAATGAGATTCTTTACTCATCTTGAAAAGGACATCAAATGATACTTGTCAACACTGAAGGTAACAAACAAAAGCATAAAGAAACCATCATTTTGGAAAACCAAAATACTAGGAAGGAAAGTAAATGTGTTTATTAACTATTACTTTGAAAATCCATAAGCACCAAGTATTATAAAAAATAAATAAAACATACTCTTGAAGAAAAATAACTATGGAATCTGCCTGTTTTGGAATCTTCATCTTCCCTTAGAAGCAGGAATAATGTTAACAACATACCCACCAAACTTGGGAAAAAGCCAACTCATGAGTTGCAATCATATAGAAAAGGAATCAGATTTAACTCCTCTGATTCCAGAAATCAGAACTACCATCATTGGACAGAAATTTTAAGAGATGCAAGATATTGCTAAAGATAAGAACTTTTTTTAAAAAGGCATAGCTTTCTAAGTCTGTTCAAAGACAATGGACCACCTCATGATATGAGGAGTTGCCCTAACCTGTAAGTAGGTTAAGCAAAACCTGTTTAACAATTTTGCAAGTTCATTACAAAGGGAAAAGCAAACAAGTCTTAGATAGCAGATTGGCATGGATGACCTCTAAGAAGCTATCCAACTCTAAGAATCTAGGATTCTTTAATTATCCCAACCCCTACTAGCCAAGAATCAGCAAAAAATTAATCAAATACTTCAAAACAAACACAAAATATTCATGAGGATGAATGCTGGCTGCACAATTTCAGAATACTGACAATTCAATAATCATCAGTCATGCTTGGATGAGCCTATTAGGGTTGGAAATCTGGACTCCTAATGTAAAATAGAATATTCAATAGAATGTTATGTTAAAGCCATTTTAAAATATGCTTTCAATACACATTCTTAAGTACCAACTTCATGCCAGGCACTGTGCTTAGGTGCTGTCCTAAAATAAACACATCCAGATACTACATGGAATGAAACTTCTGTAATTTTAAGGGGTCTTCCTCCCTAGCAGAGGATGCGTTAATACTAGTGAGGAGAAAAAGTAGGTGGAATAGGCACCTACATAATCATTTCCCTCCTTCGGACTTGAGTTTCCCTACCTGTGAAATAATTGGTTTTAATCAGATGATGTCTGTGGTCTCCTCCAGCTATGAAGATTTAGGACTTATGGGGCCAAACAAGCCAGGGAATGAAAGGAGTTCGTGGCTGGGTTTTCAAGGGCGCCTAGAAATGGAGGCTGCAACCACAAGCAGCCCAAAGTACTTACAGTGGTCCTAACCCTGATGTTATAGGGGAAAATTTAACATGCCTCCAAGCCTCATGGGCAATTCACTCCCTTAGAGCTGTTGGACAACCTTTGGCTAATAAAGATTAAACAAATAAATATAAAAAATGGTTCTATCCAGCATCCTGAGAGGCCAATTTGCTGTTAATGGTGGTGTTTAGGCCCTAAAAGGGTATTAACTTACAGAGTAGTTAAGTCTCCAAACACAAACCAGAGCTTTAAAAGATGCACAGGTGCCAAAATTAAGGGCCAAATTACCAATCTGTTTTAAACGATAGTCTGGGAATGCTCAGTATGACAAGGAAAATGTATGACAAATAATATCTTCAATACAAAGAAAAAGTTGCTTGAATTTATTAGAGGAAATGTATTGCCTCTTGGGACTTCTTTTTTGCCCACTCCCAAAGAGCTGATTTTTCAAAATCAACTTGAAGACACAGCTAATGCAAAATGACCCTTTAAGCACAAAATAAGCTCATTTTTAACTAAAACAGTTTCCATGTCAGCATTTGCCAAAACCTTTGAGAACTTAGAAATCTCAAGGAAATGCACATTCCATAAGTATCAAAACTAGGTACTTCCATGACATGCTAAATGCTTGCATTACTCAACATGTGCAAAAGCTTTAGACCAGAGTAAAGCTGGCTGCCTCAACTCACTGGTAAGTTTAAAGAGTTACATTGGCAGCCCTGCTGTATGACAACAGAATGACTTCCTGTCAAGTAACCTCCATCCTCCAAGGTGACAGGAAATGGGTTTAAACACTGGTAATATCACTAATCAATTGAGAGAGCACATGTTCCCAGCTGGCAATTGTGAAGTTTGGTTGCAATGTGTTAGCTGCTTGCTGGTCCATGTGATTCAGCATAATGACAGATGAAAGGAAAGGTCAGATTTACTAAGTGTTGAAGAGGTGTCATCAAGAGTTGCATATTACTTCAAGATGTCCCTGCATCAGAAGCATCTCATATAGGTAGGAGTCAATTTCTCCTACAGAATTTTTCAGTTTCCAAATCACTTTTATGGAAGCTCCCAAATTTATTTCAACACATGAAGAATTGGACTTTCTCTTATTCCTGATTGAGACCAAATAGTCCAAAGCAATGATCTTATCTTTAACCTACCTTGGTCTTTAAGTGCATATATGCACATACTTTCAAGTTTTGCCAAATCCACTCATCTCAAGTTAAAATAGCCACATTTTCTTCAAAAGTTCTTTCCTAGGCCTCCAGTATCTTAATGCTTCAAGGACTGAAATATAATGGCATTTGTATTCCTCAAGAAACCACTCTTCAGTTTTACACTAAAGAGAGCATGAGGAAATAGAATTTTCCCTTTATTTATAGGACAGGAAGGGACCTTAGGGACCCTCTTTTATAGCCTACTTGTATTATAGATTCATTTCTTTAGTCACAATTATTTTTTGAGCACTTGCTGTAATTTAGGAATTTTGCTAATGTTACAATATCTAGTAGAATGAGACATAGTCATCTCTTGGAAGCAATTATATAGTAAAACACTAAACAATTGTCCAAATAAATGTATAATTCATAAATTTTGTACGATTATTAAATAAATTATTATTCAGTTAATATATAGTTATCGACTGAGAAAGAATAAATAGACATGGAAAGGTAAAGTGATTTCCTAAGATCCTGAAGTGAGTCTTTCATAAAATAACAGTTTCTGGTTCCCAGTTCAGTTCTCTTTCATTCTGTACCCTAATGTATTTCAGGGTGCTTCTTTATGATTGAATGATGATCTGACATTCTATATCCAAGGCAATCTCACAGCAGCTGCTCTAGAGCAGGATTTTCCAAGCTTTTTACCTCTTACCACAACTACAGAATGTTCTGGTTTTTTTTAACTGAGACATACTGGGAGGGAAGGGCAGGAAGGGTAAGTGTATTGTTTGTGCTTTAGGGGGCATGGCTGAGGAACATCTCCATCATGAAGGTGTCCTAAGCTTTTGTAAAGAACACATGAATACTCTAGTAAAAGTAGAAGATGGCAGTGGCCCCTTGGCTTTATCTTAGGGATAACCTGCCCCTCCAAAGAAAAAGAGGTAGGTGAAGGGTGACATTCTAAGTTGATTTTCTAAAATAACAACCAACTTCTATCTTAAATATTGGCTGATGGGGCACCTGGATGGCTCAGTGGTTGAGTGTCTGCCTTTGCTCAAGGCATGATCCCAGAGTCACGGGGTCGAGTCCCACACCGGGCTTCTTGCATGGAGCCTATTTCTCTCTCTACCTGGGTCTCTGCGTCTCTCTGTGTGTCTCTCATGAATAAATAAATAAAATCTTTAAATATTAGCTGAAAATGGTGACTCAGTTCAGTTTAAAGGGCTAGGGAACACAACATGGACATGACTTGGTAAACAAGAATAACCGACTATGGCATGAAAGTGTGCTACTTGGCTAGAAGAGTGCAGTCAGGGCCCTCTGAAGCATTATCTCAAAAGTCAGGGCAGCCAGATTGGGTAGTCCAGCTCCTCCTCCCTTAGAGAAGGAAAAAAGGACACAGAATAAAGAACTCTCAGCTATCTGATCCCTCCATTAAGAGCTTTACAATTTCTTGTAAACTGTAAAACTTTCTCCCATAAATATAACTCCTCTCACAGCTTAGATTTCTGTCTCCACAAGAGAAAAGCAAGCTGTCCCCAACACTCAATTTACAAACTATGTGTCTAATCAACATTTGCTGAATGCACAAACGGTGTAGACAGCGGATTTTCTAACATTAATAAATAAATAATAAGAATTTAGTGCATACTTTGTGATAGATACTGTGTTAATGCTAGGAATGTATTTACCTTACTTAATCCTATAACTCTAAAGATAGCTAATAATATTATTCCCATTTCATAGATGAAGGGAAAAAAGGAAGCTTAAAGAGGTTAAATAACTTATCCAACGTTACTCAGCTAATAAAAGGCAAGAGCCAGAGTTTAAACATAGGTCTGGCACACTTCAAAGCCATGCTCCTGATCACCATATTTATAGCCTCCTTGAGGGTCAAGGCAGGGCAAGATGTAGGGCATCTCACTACAGGGTCCTACTTTCAATTAACTAGGGCACTTTCAGCAGCAAACAAAAGGAAAAAAGTAGTGTAACACTACACAAATGTAATATCTCACACAAGAAAAGAAGTCTTGAAATAAGGTGATTTTAGGGTTGATTAATTCAGTGGCTCAGTGATATCTTTAATAATGCAAACCCTTTCCAATTTCTGCTCTGATGACCTGAGAGTATTGGCTTTTGTGCTCATGTCTGCCCTTCAAAGGTAGCAAAATGGCTGCACTAGCTGCCAGCATCGCCTCTTCACAGTTGTGTCTAAAGGCAGAAAACCATTTTTTCTCAGCGCACTTCTTTTAAAAGTGAAGAAATCTTTCTGAGTGTCCCCAGTAGACTTCTGTTTTTACTTCATTGGTCATTCCCAAGCCAATCACTGATAAAGAGTTGAGAATTCCCATGATTTACTTAAAGTAATTAAAATCCAACTACAAGTAAAGTTGGGAAGAATCAGCTTCCTCTGAGGCTTTATAGCTGCCTGTCCCTGAGCAAAAGTGAGGCCTTTTTAGAAAGAAAGAAGAGCAGGAATGGCTGTTAGGTGGAAAACTAATAATAACTGCCATATACCCAAACCAATTCATAAGTGAAACTAGTAGCTATGTCAACTGAAGCATCTTCTAACCACTGCTAAATACTAGTTGTCAAATGTTTTCAAATCTAGTTATGTTTGAAGGCAAAGTTGTAATCAATTCCAATCTTCTACGCTTTTGGAATGACAGAAAATTATAGAAGCAACCAAAATAATCAGTTTTCCATCCATCTGATGTCAAAGAAAGAAAACTATGGCCTCTTTCCTAGTGTAGAGTCAGACTTTAGAAAAAGAGAAGCCATTCTTCCAATCTCCTTGTCCTTGATCTAAAGACAAAGAAATACTTGATGATTCGAGAGCCCAAAATGCCATCTGAGTATTAACATTGTTTCAGAATTTCTTCTGTATTAAATCAGATGGAAACTAGTCCTGTTTATTCATTCCTAGAGAATGTTAACCTGGGATTGCCATATCATGTCTCTGATCTTTAATTTAGGAATGATAATCTCTTCTTATATTAATAAACAGTTCTGAAATAATATATATGAAAGTTTTCTGTGAATTTGAATTTGCTATGTAAATAGAAAGGCCTGCTCAAAGTTCCAATTCACATGGTGGAAATCAATGTCATGGACCCCAAGCTCTGGCTTCTTGACAAACCTTTTTCAGTGTTATTAGAGCCTATGGTTAATAGATTAGATAAGTAGTCAGAAATTTTCACTCACTCTCCTTCACCACCATGACAAGTGTACCTCTTGGCCCTAGGCTTGGTTGGCCATGTGAGTTTCTGTGGCCAACTGAATGAGGCTGAAATGACAGTGACCGGTTTCTGGACATAGGCTTTAAGAGGCCTTTCATGTTTCCACCTGCTCTCTTGTATTTTACCATCACATTAAGAACATGCTCAGCTTAGCTCACTATACCAAAGAGCAGAGATGTTCTAGGCCAACTGCAGTCTAGATCAGCTAACCTCCAGGAAGCTAACCCTCAGACTTATAAATAATAATAATAAATATGCTCTGTTTAAAGCCACTGAACTTTGGAGTCATCTCTTACATAACAATGGCAAACCAATACAGTGCCCAAAGTGTAACCATCTCCAGCAGAGAAAGCATGTGAATAAGCAAACAAAATAAGGTCCCCTAACATTTGTATCCTAATAGCTTTCTATTACCAACAATATTCAAGAATTTCTGGTATTTTTCCTTTTTAGACCATGACTCTGGGACAATGTATTCTTTCCTTATCAATTCCTTTTTACTCTCTCTTACCCAAAACTGGCCATCTGCATTGCATATCCATTTGCTCATTCAAGTAAGCTCCTGAAGAATATGAACTTTGTCTTATGTGAACATAATCAAATTTAACAAAGTTACATTAGACATTGCTTTAGTGTAAGAGATGCTTGATATATATCCATTTAATTAATTCTGATTCTATTTAATTACAATGTCTGGTGTTCTAGAATAAAAGATTTGCAAATACAAAATCTCCCTATCTAAAGCAGCCTGATAAAGATGAGTGCACTGATAAGACTTATAGGCTGTCACTTACTTTCCTAACACCATCCTTGTTTTCCTTCCACCCTCAACCCTAAGTCCAGAGAATACTTCAGTGCTTTTATGATTACTTAGAAGTAGAGATCTACTTCTAATAGACTCTATTATTCTTCCAAAACCTATCCTTTAGTTCAGATAAGACTGCACATCTGGTGGTCCTAATATCCATTCATGGAAATTTTCCTGTGTAAGTCTTTTCTCTCTCCAAGTCTTTTCTGTCTACCTAAAAGTGTTCTCTGTGACTATCTTCCCCCCACTTCTAAGTGTTCTCTAACAGATTTGCTACTACTAGAGTATGTAATCTTTGCCTTCATCATAATGATTTATTAATATTAATAGATAATATGCATCAATTGTTTGCTCCACATCAGGTCTGATATTAAGTGATTCATAATGCATAAATTTTTTTATCCTCAAGAGAATCTTTTGAGAAAGATGCTATTTTCTCTATTTTATAGATGAGAAAACATCAGTTTAGAATAACATATCCAAGGCTTACATAGAGTGAAGATCACTAACAAATCATCCATATCTGCAAGTTCACATTTCCTAGCAGCCTTTTTCTCACTATACCTTACATAGTACAAATCATAATGGACACACATTGGACTATTACCTCTACACATGCTATCCTAAAAGGCCAACTCCCTGAGCCCCAAGGTGTTTGCTTCAGCATTGTTTTCTCCCTGAAATAGTAGTAGTCTTCAAACTAACACTTTCCAATTGCTTTACAATCCCAGAAGCAAGACTTAGAAGGAAACTTATCTTTCAAGGAAGAATGGAGAAGACACAGTTGGAAAGGGATCATCTCCTATTGATGTGATCTCTAACCAAGCAAAAGATTCAGAAGGTTAGCATTAAGTGCACTGAAATGTAAGTAGTCCTCTCCCTCATGAAAAAAAGATAATGCCACTTATATCACTGAGATAGTAAAGAATCAATGAGACTGCATTTGGTATAAAATCCTTTTCAAAATTCAGAACATTAATAGAAATGTTAGTTATTAATAATACAAGTCATTCTTCCAATTAATTACAGTTGACCTGTGAACCACCTGGGAGATTAAGAGCACCTACCGTCCGTCTAGCCTTACACAGTCAAAAATATGTTAAGTTCCCACAAAACTTAACTACTAATTAATCACTTGCTCTTGACCCAGAAGCCTTACCAATAATACAAACAATTAACATATATTTTGTATTTTATTTGCTATATACTATAGTCGTACATTAAAGTAAGCCAGAAAAAAGAAAATGCTATTAAAATCATAAGGAAGAGAAAATACATTTACAGTACTGTACAGTATTTATCAGAAAAATCCATGTATATAAGTGGGCTCGCATAATTCAAACCCATGTTGTACAAGAGTCCATTGTGTAATCTTCTAAGGACTTTTTCCTTCCTAGGATTCTTCTAGAGTCATAACACTTGTCTGGACTCTCTGTTTTACATTACTCACAAATTTACAATGTCCTAGTGGCAGCACTTACTTACTTACTTACACTTACTTACACATATGACATCAAACAAAACCAACCACAAATCACATCTCAAAGATATCACATTCAGACCATAAGTATACAATTTTCTAGCATTGTATAAGCATTCCAGTATCTCCACATCTTTGCCAAAACTTGTTATTTTCCATTTTGAACAGTATTATTATGCCCATCCTAGTGAGTATGAAGTAGCATTTCTTTCGTGATTTTATTTGCATTTCCTAATGATTAATGATATTGAGCATCTTTTCATGTTTGTTTGTAGGTGGGGAGGCAGCAGTGTTGGTTTAACTTCCAGTAGACCAAGCTTATAAATTACTGGTAGCTTTGTGATTTCAAGATTCAAGATCTTAAACAAATTTTTAAAATATTTGTCCTTTTCATACTCTCCGCCTTTAGATTAGATTATAATTTCCAGCTGGAATGGTAAAGTCAGACATTTGAGAACTTGCCTCAATACTTTGACTTTCCTTCATGTGTGGCCAGAAAGGGGCTATCCAAAAGCAAAGAAGTCGCCAAGAGGCCAGAGATCCAAAAAAGGTACACAGCAGATTTGGTAGGGAAGAAGAGTAGGAATAGGGAGAAATTTGGAGTCTATAATCTAAGATGAATGTGAAATATTAAATCTGTTACAGTCTTTCCTTTTAAATTTTTATACAGATTTATGAAAGCCAAATATACAATAAACAATATATATTTAAAGTATAAAATTTGATAAATTTTAAAATATGTATATACATAGGAAACTATCACAACAATCAAGATAATGAGTATATCCATCATTCTTGAAAGTTTCCTTGTGCCCCTTGGTAATCTTACCTTATTTTACCCAGGCAACCAGTATTTTGATTTCTGTTGCTTATAAATTATTCTACATTTTGTATAATTTTACATAAGTACAATAATTTTAAATGTAACTTACCTAAATAATTTATCTAGTGACTTTTTGTTCCATGTATTTTGAAGCTCTGTTGTTAGGTGTATACAAATCTAGGATTATCATGATTTCTTGATAAATTGCTCCTTTTATCATTATGTAGTATCTTTCTTTATCCTTGGTAATTTTCTCTGAAGTCTATTTTGTGTAATACTAATGTAACTTCTCCAACTTTCTTTTTATTAGTGTTTTCACAATATAACTACTTCCACCCTTTTACTTTTTTATTGTGGTAAAATACACATAATATAAAATTTACCATTTCTATTGCTCTTCCTTCATTTCTGATCTTTCAAATTTCCTTTTGCCTGAAGAAAATATTTTAGAAATTCTTTTAGAAGAGATTATTTTAGTTCGTCTGAGAAAATCTTTATTTCACCTTAGTTCTGAAGGATATTTTCACTTGACACAAAATTTGTAGTTGGCAGTTCTTTTCTTTCAGGACTTTAAAAATGCTGGCTGGCTCATTGGAAAGACCATGTGACTCTTGATCTTAGGGTTGTGAGTTTGAGCCCCACTTTGACTATAGAGACTACTTAAAAATAAAATCTTTTTTTAAAAATGCTGTTCCACTTCTTTCTGGCCACCATGGTTTCTGTAAGAAACCTATAATTATTTAAATTGTAGACATCCCATAAAAAATACATTTTTCTCTGACTGTTTTGAAGATTTTTTCTTTGCTTTTAGTTTTCAGCAGATTATGTGTCCAGTGTAGGTTCCTTGAATTTATACTATTTAGAATTCTCTAAGCTTCTTGAATTGGCAGGATTATGTCTTTCAAAAAAATTGATACATTTCAGACATTATTTCTTTAGATATTTTTCTGTACTGCACTTCTCTTCCTTTCCCTCTAAGCCTCATAAGAAACAAATGTTAGACATTTTGGTATTGATCCTCAGATCCCTGAGGATCTGTTTATTTTTTCAATTTTTTGTCTCTCTTGTTCAGATTAGTTTCTTTTGATCTATCTTCATTTCTTGAGCTATCATTCACTGACACATTCATCTGTCATCTATCCTTGCTATTAAGCCACTGCAATGCATTTTTTATTTCATTGATTATATTTTCAGTTCTAAAATTTCCATTTCCTTCTGCTTTGTAGCTTCTATTTCTTTACCGTAACAATCTACATTTCCATTTGTTTCCAATTGTTGTGTGTCCAACTTTACTTGTAATATTATTATACTACTACCTAAGAGTCTTTGTTAGGTAATTTCAATGTCTGTGTCATCTTGTCATCTGCATCTACTATTTTTTCCAAAGCAAGTTGAAATTTTCCTGGTTATTTGAACGCCATGTAACTTTTGATATATCCTGGGCATTTTGAATTGTATGATATAAGACTTTGGGTCTTGTTCAGTCCTATGAAGAACATTGGTATTTTTGTTTTAGTAGACAATCAAACCAATGAGTTCAAGGCCACAAGTTCAAACCAGTCCTCCTTGGGTCTTTTCTTTCTTTCTTTCTTTCTTTCTTTCTTTCTTTCTTTCTTTCTTTCTTTCTTTCTTCTTTCTTTCTTTCTTTCTTTCTTTCTCAGATTTTATTTATTTATTTGATAGAGAGAGAGAGAGAGCACAAGCAGGGGGAATGGTAGGCAGAGGGAGAAGGAGAAGCAGACTCCCTGCAGAGCAGGGAGTCCAATTTGGGGCTCAATCCCAGGACACCAGTATCCGGACCTATGCCAAAGATAGACACCTTAGGACTGAGCCACTCAGCTGCCCCCTTGTGTTAGGATTTCAATGAGAATTCTATTCTCAAAACCTTTACGGTGCAATTTCAATATATTCTTCATTTGTGTTCCACAGTGACCAATATCATACTGGATCAGTGGTCTAGCTCTTAATTCAGTTCTCAAGGTTTTTAATATTGTGTGTAGGATCAGATTCATGCATGCCCAGCTTAGGGACAAGCGTTGATATACGTAAACAATTCAGTCACTCCCCTGAGTTCCTCCCTCTTGGAACCATTTTGATTCTTTTGATGCCTGCTTTTCAATTTTGTTAAGCAGAACCAGAGCAATCTTTGACCTAACACTGATTTTACCCCATCAATGAGATAATACCCTCTGAGTAACTTATCCAATGCCCATTATTTATGAAGTTTTTCTCTATGGCTGGTGAGAATATCAACTATTATCAGACATAAGTAACCCCATAGATTACTCCTCCTGCTTCTTTTTGGGTAGACATTCTCTGGCCTTTGACAGTGTCAATTCATACATATGCTGGTCAGTAGTCAGCTGAAAACTCACTGGTGACTCTGAATATCTCTGAGGCTGTCTCTGTGCAAAGATGTGAATTCTAACTACCTTGGCCTTCCTGGACTCCCAGTTCAATCTCATCTCAGGAAAACCAGTGGACTTAGCTTTGGTTTCCTGCTGCTTCCTCTGAAGTTTGAAAAAATTGGCCTTCCTGGACTCCCAGTTCAATCTCATCTCAGGAAAACCAGTGGACTTAGCTTTGGTTTCCTGCTGCTTCCTCTGAAGTTTGAAAAAAAAAACTTTCTGCAAATAGTAAAATGGCATAACTAGAATTTATCTCATTTGTTTCCCTTTCTCAGAGATCACAGTCCTGAGTTGCCTGATATGCTTTTTAAAACTTTTATTTTGCCCAGTATTGAGGATGTTTCAGGTGGGAAGTTAAATCTAGTCCCCATTACTCCTTCTTGCTCAGAAGCAGAGGTTTCCAGTCTCTTTTGACAGCAAGCCCTAGGCTCTGACCATGAAGAACAGTAATTTGTAGATGAAGATCAAGAATGACAGTGAATTAAAGTTACAGTGTTGGCATCCAGATAACATGTATTCCCAAGTACTATATAAGAGCAAAAATAAGATGAAGTCACAAAGGGAGGTAGAGGTAAGTACATTATGGTAGCTGAGATCAACAAAGACTTGGAAAAATAGGAAGATAAGAAAGCATGGGCTTTCCATGAGAAAATGTGGATTAATGACCTGGAAAATGCCCCCACTACAATGATTGCTCTATAAGGGCAGGGAATTTGTCTTAGTCACTGATTTATGAGGTAGACACCCTTCTAGGTCTATAAAGACACACACCTATGTTGAATAAGCATTTTATTAATTAATACAGTTGAATCTGACCTTTCATTCTCTCTTCTTGAATAAATGAAAATGAGGGAATGAGAGTTATGTGCAGAAGATCTATCTGGTTTCCCTTGAAAGCTAGTTTGTGCTCAATGTGAGCAGCTGAGGAAGAAATAAGAATGCTTAACAAGAAGGAATTTGCCTGTAATAGAACAAGAAACCCTGGAAGAATCTTCATTCCTTACCCATCTTAGCCTCCCAAGGTTTAAGAAAGAATAATAATTTCTTGGGTGTTCTTCAATTATGAGATGAGCTCAGCAATATATAGTCAAAATTTCCCCCTTGTTGTTCTAAAGTCACATTCCCAAGGAGACTAATATATTACTTACTCTTAAGTAGTCTACTTCTTTGAAATTTCCATATCAAATACTTGAAACCAATGTGTTAGGAATAAAAATATATTAATACAAAATAAAAGGCACACATATGAACATTAATACCATGTCACCAAAAGCTGGTTGTAAAGTGTGAAGAATCTCCTCTGTGTGTGGACTCGTGTCAGTTGTCCTAGTTTTTCTACTCTAACAGTTATTTCATATAACTTTATGCAGTATCTCTTGAGAATCTAAATTTCTACACTAGACCCTAAAGAAATGAAAAAATAATTCAGAAATCCCTATCTTGAAGAGTTTATAAATACTCAAATTTCCATACTACACAGAAAAGTTAATTAAGCTCTCTCTGACAGACAAATTCCTTCCTTCACATTCACAAGACATAAGAGGAGACTTCATGGAAGGAGATACATTTGAACTGGGATTTTAAAAATGCCTAAAACTTCTGTAGTCTAGGATGGAGGAAGGAGAGGAGAGAATTCTGAGTGAGGCACAGAAAGGAAAAGATACAACTAGTTTTAGGAATCAGAAGACAATAATTTTTATAATACTTTGTTTTTTTATAGAGTGCTCCTGGGAGATGCAAAACAGGGAAGGTTGTGAAAGTTCTCAAATAGAAGGATGAACAGTTTATAGTTAAATTAATAGATCCAACTCTAAGTTAAATGTGACATATCAGCAATGAAAAGGGAATAGGCTGAGCACTTTTTAGGCTTATGGAGAATGCCAGAAGTTCAAATATGGCAAGCTATTAGTCTGTGATTTTTGTTCCCGGGATTTCCACTACCTTATTAAGTATGAGAGCAATCACAACATTCACAGAATATGCACGAATCAACCTAGGCTTTTAGCCTTAGTTTGAATGTCTGCATCAATCACACCACATATATCTGGCTCAAGTATAAGCACAATAATCTTAATCTCCACTTGCCACTTCATAAATAAGACATTTTAAAGGTGTTTTTTATAGATACTGCTGAATGTTTGGAGCACATCATAAGAAAGTGAGAAACAGCTGTTGTATCTAGATTCAACAGACACATATTTGCACATAGAGCAATGTTTATAAAATGTCTTCAACCTATTCTCTTTTGAGATCATGAGGTCTCCCTTCTGTTTACCCACTGCTTGAGAAAAGAAGTAGAGAGAAAAAAACATTGGCACATAAGAAACTGGGTTTACAAAAGCAGGAATATACACCACTATTCAATCATTAATAATTAATAATCTAGTTGAAATGGATTAAAAGGTACAAATTTGCCAGTTATAAAATAAATAAAACATGGGGACACAATATGCAGCACCTAGAATATAGTTAATAATATGCAACAACTTTGTGTGATGACAGGTGGTAGCTAGATTTATCATGATCATTTCATATATATAAATGTTGAATCATTATGTTGAACACTTGAAATTAACATAATATTGTTTGTAAACTACACTTGAATAAGAAAATAAATAATATTTAAGGTAAATATCATGGAACCCTAAGGACTTGATTTAAGTACCTCAGAATACACACACTCCCACCCCCGTCTCTTTCAAATTTATATTTATCTATTTTAACATTTATTTATTCCTCTACTTTTTAAAAGTTTTTTGGAAGTCCTATAGTGGATAAACACTTTTTGATGTAGCATAATCATATTATGTAATTTAATTTTTCTAGTGCTACTGTAACAAATTACCACAAATTAAGTAGCTTAAACAATACAAATATATTACTTATATATATTATATTACATATCATTGGGTATCACTGGGTCTCATTGAGCTAAAATTAAGGTGTTGAGGGCAGCCCCACTGGCTCAGCGGTTTAGTGCCACCTTCGGCCCAGGGTGGGATCTTGGAGACCCAGGATCTAGTTCCGTGTCGGGGTCCCTGCATGGAGCCTGCTTCTCCCTCTGCCTGTGTCTTTCCCTCTCTCTCTCCCCCCCCCTCCGTCTCTCTTTCTCTCTCTCTCTCTCTCTCTCTCTATATATATATATATATATATATATATATACATATATATATTCATATATCATGAATAAATAAATAAAATCTTTTAAAAATAAAATAAAATAAAATAAAATAAAGGTGTTGGGAGGGCTGCAATTCTTTCTGAAGATTCTAGAAGAGAATCATTTCCTTGCCTTTTCCAGTTTCTGGAGACTACTCACATTCCTTGGCTCATGATTCCCTTCCTCCACCTTTAAAGCAAACAACAGGTTGAGTCCTTCTCATACCACAACTTACTGTTCTGCTTTGGTCTTCCATTTTTAAGGATCTGTGTAATTACAGTGAGTCCACCCAGATAATTCAGACTAATTACCTGACTAGCAACCTTAATTCCATCTAAAACCTAAATTCCCCTTTGCCATATAAGGTGACATTCCAAGGGAATTCAGCAGTAAAATAAACAAGCAATCCAAATTGAAAATGAACAAAAGGCAAAAAGATATATGGATGGCAAATAAGCACATGAAAAGATGTCCAACATCACTTGCTATTAGAAATGGAAATTAGGACCATGATGATATTACTACATACATATTAGAACAACTAAAATGAAAATAGTGACAATCCTATATGCTGGCAAGAATGCAAAGAAACATCACAAGTAAGAATGTAAAATGGAACCATCACTCTGAAAAGTTGTTTGGCAGTTTCTTTAAAAATTAAATATACACTCACCATACGACACAGCAATTACACTCATGAGCATTTAACCCAGAATGAAAACTATCCACATAAAAATCTGCACACAATTGTTCATATGTTAGTTACAAATAGCTCCAAACTGGAAATGACCAAAATATGCTGTAAGAGATAATTAACCAAACTGTGGTACATACATGTTGGGGGTATGACTATAAAGGGCTGACACAAGAAGATCTTTGTGGTAAATAAATAGTTATGTAACTTGATTATGGTGAGTTACACAAATCTACCAATGTGATAAAATGACACTGAACTTTATACATACTTCACACCAATGTTGATTTCCTGATTTTGATGTTGTACTGTGGTTATACAAATTAGGTAGCTAATGTGGGAAACTAGATGAAGGATATCCAGGACCTCTCCATACTATCTTTTTAACAATCTGTATACCATTAATCACTAAAATGGTCTCAATAAAAGTTTTTAAAAAAACAAATCACATTATAAATTCAATACCTTCTACCAATTGCCACCTTCATTCATTCAATTATTTTTCTATGTTACAAAAAGGATAAAAGGATGTTAGACTTGAAAAGAAATCAACTAATCTAGAAGTTACAAACTGGAAGCCCATGCACTGGATATGAACAACAGACTTGCTTTAATTGGTGTTAACAGCATCATTTTTTTTTTAATTTCAAAGTCTTTGGAGTGAGATTATGAGATCTAGTTCATTAGTTTCCACTCCTTTATCATTTTATACTCTGTGCTCCATTCATTCAAATTCCTGTCTAATCCTTAAAGGCAGTTGAGTTTGCCAATCTGACTAATCTTTTAAAATAGCGTGAAGCAGAGGTCTAAAGTGGCTAAATCAAATGTTCAAAGCCATAGGCTTCTGATTCCCATCACTGCTCTAACTACTCCCTTTGGAGTTATTTCACCTCAATTTGATTATGCTCTTGTTCTAATAGAGTAAATATCTAGATCTATGTTTTACTACCTTTCATGCTTGTCTTGAATAAGACACCAACCATGTCAAGCCTCTGTTAAAATGGAAATACTTGCCTTTCCCCATTCATAGTACTACTGGAATAATCAAGAAAGAGTACTTACAAAATCTACTCAATTAAGAACCTCAAATATATATATTTCTCTTCTGAAGCAGTAGGTACTCTGCACTGTGATACTGCGTTTGGTCTTTCCAAGCGTAGCTTCAACAAGATCATCACATTGCAATGGGTTATGGAAGGTCCAAGCTAGGGACAGTAGTACAGAGAAAAAGAACAAGTTCAGTGGAAATGAGTTCTGGGAGTCTTAGAATTAAACAGTAGAAAAGAAGAGTTAATACTAAGAGTAGCAGGAAGAAAGGGAAAGGAAGAAGTTGACTCTTTGATCCAAAAGTCTCATTTCTGACTTAGCCAAACTAAAATAATGAGAGTCAGCGGTATACTTGTTATGCTTTAATTATATCTTGAGTATATTTATGTATCCTTAATTATTCTTCAAAAATGATTTTTAAGTATAAACGTATACCTCCATCTGTTAAAATCCATGTACTAGATCTAACTGCTGTTAATTGTAAAATATATATCTTTCCACAGTTTTTTGTATAATTATACAGGAAGATTATAGTTTATATACAGGCATATATGCGCACATATACCTTCACATGCATATTTTTTGTAAAAATTGGATCATGCTATACAGATGTTCTTCAAATTTATGTTTTCACTTAAAAATACATTACAGGCATATTTCTGTACCAGCTCACACAGTGCTACTACATTCTGTTTAATAGCTGTCTGTATTCCAACTGAACAGATATACCAAATTTATTTGATCATTCCCTTATTAATGTATGTATAGTTACTTCTAGCATTTTGCTTCTTTAATTATGATATAAGGAAAACATATTAACATATTCATGGAATTATTTTCATAAGATATGTTCCAGATTTAAGATTGTTAGGAATGAGCCTCTTAATTTTTATACCAAACCATTTTCCTACCTGCAATGTCCACTTTCACACATTTCACCAACATTCTGTCTTCTGTATTTCATGTCCATTTTTTCAGTCTGTTGTTAATCTTTTAACTTTATATAGTATTTTGTAAAACAGAAGAGTATTCTGATGTACTAAAATCTGCCACTCATTTCTTTTATTTTTTTTATTTTTATTTATTTACGATAGTCACACACACAGAGAGAGAGAGAGAGGCAGAGACATAGGCAGAGGGAGAAGCAGGCTCCATGCACCGGGAGCCTGACGTGGGATTCGATCCCGGGTCTCCAGGATCACGCCCTGGGCCAAAGGGCAGGCGCTAAACTGCTGCGCCACCCAGGGATCCCTCATTTCTTTTATTATTAAGTTTTAAGTAGTGTGTTTATACCATTTAAATTATAAAAGTATTCTTCCACATTTCCTTAAGATTTCTATAGTTAGAAAAGGAGTCATATTTAAACTTTTAATCCATCTAGAATTAATTTTTGTATGTAGTATAAAGTAGAAAAATCTAAATTTACTTTCTTAAAGCTGCATATTCAACTATTCAGCACAATTTTTTAATCTATTTTTCCTCATTGATCTAAAATGTCACAACTGTTTTTAAATATTAAATTTCCATATATACTTACTTTTTTCTAGACTCATTCTTCTATGCCATTGATCTTTCACCCATCCCAATGTCTTAAAATTTTAGCAGTATAATATATTCATTTCCCAAAATTTCTTGGGTATCTTCACATACTTACTATTATAAATGAACCTTAAAATCTCAACTCATCAAATTCCATTCACACAAAACCCTTTTGGATTCAGATTATAATTGTATTACTAATGGTGTGACAAACAGATTATGTGTCACCTGATATTATGAAAGATGACACAGTATTTGGTAAGAAGTAACATTTATTTCTTCTCTCCAGGAACGTGGCATGCTTCTCTATTTATTCATATCTAGTTTTACAAACTTCAGTAAAACTTTATCAGTTTTCAAATTTAGATTTTATGTCTTCTTTATTAAATTTATTTCAATTTTAGACCAAATTAATTTTTAATGCTTATACCTAGATATATTCTAGTTTTAAATTGAAACAACAAAGACAAATCCTTAAAAATCATTCAAGCAAGAAAAAAGTTATATGTGAAGGAACAAAAGTCATATTTCTCTTCTACATCAATTGCAAAAACAACCATGTATTACAGATTTAATTAAAGGGAAATAATTGTGACTACAACTTTTTTTTTAAGATTTTATTTATTTATTCATGAGAGACACAGAGAGAAGGTAGAGACATAGGCAGAGGGAGAAGCAGGTTCCTCGCAGGGAGCCTGATGTGGGACTCGATCCCAAGACTCCGGGATCACCCCCTGAGCCAAAGGCAGATGCTCAACCACTGAGCCACCCAGGCGTCCCATGACCACAACTTTTTGTAAGCCAAATTATCATTTATATGTAAATAAAACAAAGATATTCATGGGCCATCAGAAATACCTTGCAGATATATTCAATTATCCACCATCAGAAATACCTTGCAGATATATATATGCCTATAGACTGACAGAAGAATGAAAGAGATTTGTAATATCAATCAAGAATCTTAAAATATGAAGACAAGTAAGGCTTCCAGCAATAGTTGGTAAAGACATCAGCAAATACTCTCCCCCCAAAAAAGTAGTTTCAGCACATGCAAGTAAAAGACTATGCAGAAACTGAACAGAGCAAGCCTGGAAATGAACAAAGCATAGAACTACATAAACCATCACATATCCCTGGCAAAGGCATATACAGAAGATACCAGGAAGAGCCAGGCAGAGAGTGAAAGGATGCTTATGAACTGTTTGAACTTTTAATATACTCTTCCACATATAAATTCATCAACAGAAGGTGAAAACTTTAGGGGCTTGCGGAAACTTGGGGACAGTATCTTCTGAATCTACTAGTGACCACATACACAGGAACAAGACAATCCCTTGGAAACTAAAATTTTAAAAATAAAAATAAGAACAAAAAATGAAGCTGAACACCACAGAGAAGACCATTCTTCTGGGTAAGTACAAGCAAGTTATTAAAAACAAACAATGAAAAAAATCAAAATGTAAAACACACAAACTGTTAATGGGAAAAAAAAATACAGTCCAGAGTTGCTACAATATATAATCTAAAATGCCCAGCTTTTATAGTAATCAAAACAGTATGGTACTGGCACAAAAACAGATACATAGATGAACAGAACAGAGATCCCAAAAATAAATGCACACTTATATGATCTGTGACAAAGAAGGCAAAAATATACAATGGAAAAAAAACAGTCTCTTCAACAAATGGTTGGGAAAACTGGACATCTTATATACAAAGAATGAAACAAAACCACCTCCTTATGCATTACACAAAAACAAACTCAAATGGATTAAAGACCTAAATGTAATATCTTAAACCATAAAACTCCTAGGCAGCAATTTCTTTGACATTGGCCTTCCCAACATTTTTCTAGACATGTCTCCTTAGGTAAGTGAAATAAAAGCAAAATTAAATTATTTGAACTACACCACAATAAAAAAGCTTTGCACAGCAAAGGAAGCCATGAACAAAACAAAATGGGAGAACCTACCAAATGGGAGAAAATATTTGCAAATGATGTATCCAATAAGGGGTTAATATCTAAAATGCATAAAGAACTTATACAACTCAAAACCAAACAAACAAACAAACAATCCAATTAAAAATGGGCAAAAGACCTGAATAGACACGTTTCCAAAGAAGACATACAGATGACCTACTGACATATGAAAAGATGTTCAACATCAGAGAAATGCAAATCAAAATCATGATATCATCTTATGCCTACCAAAATGGCTAAAATCAAAAACACAAGAAACAACAACTGTTGGCAAGGATGTGGGGGGAAAAGAAACTCTCATGCACTGCTGGTAGAATTACAAATTGGTGCAGCCACTATTAAAAACAGTATGGAGGCTCCTCAGAAAATTAAAAATAGAAATACCATATGGTCCAGTAATTCCACTACTGGGTATTTACCCCAAGAAAATAAAAATACTAATTCAAAAATACATATGTAGCATTATGTTTATTATTGTAGCATTATTTACAAGTGCCCACCACTAGATAAATGGATAAAGATGTTGTTTGTGTGTATATATACATATACACACAATGTATACATAAATATACACAATAGAATATTACTCAGCCATAAAAACGAATGAAATCTTGCATTTGCAATAACATGGATGGACCTAGAGGGCATAATACTATGTGAAATAAACTAGTCAGAGAAAGACAAATACCATATGATTTCACTTACATGTGGTATTTAAGAAAAATAAATAAATGAAGAGGGGGGAAAAAGAGAAAAACAAACAAACAAAAAGACTCTTAAATCCAGAGGGCATATTGGTGGTTGCCAGAGGAGATATGGTGATGGTATAGGTGAAATGAATAAAAGAGATTAAGAGTATACTTATCTGGATGAGCACTGAGTAATATATAGAACTGTTGAATCACTATGTTGTATACCTGAAACTAACTTAACACTGTATGTTAATTATACTTCAGTTAAAAAAAAATCTCATTTTCAAACCAAAAAATACCCAGATTTCAACAACAACAATATATTATAAAGCATGCAAAGAAACACTCAGGGAAAAGAAAGGAGATAAAAGAAACTAACTCGGGGTGAGTCTAGACATTAGACTTAGTAGACAAAGACCTCAAAGCAATTGTTAAAAATATGTTCAGGGCACCCCGGGTGTCTCAGCGGTTTAGTGCCACCTTCAGCCCAGGGCCTGATCCTGGAGACCAGGGATCAAGATCCCACATTGGGCTCCCTACATTGAGCTTGCTTCTCCCTCTGCCTGTGTCTCTGCCTCTGTCTCTCTCTGTGTTTCTCATGAATAAATAAATAAAATCTTTTTTAAAAAAATATGTTCAAAAACTTTTAAGAAGTTTATTCAGAAAGTTCAAGGGAAATATGAGGATAATGACTCAACAAACAGGAAATCTCAAGAAAGAAACAGAAAATTTTAAAAACTAAATGGAAATATTAAAGTTGAAAAGTGTAACTAGAATGAAAAATTCATTAAGTAGGCTCAACAGCAAATTGAACATGGCAGAAGAATCAGTGAACTATAAGACTGACCACTAGAAATGACCCAATATGAAGGAGAAGGGGAAAAACTGAAAAAACAGTGAGCAAAACCTCAGAGACCTATAAGACAGAAAGAGTATTTGAAGAAGAGCTGAAAATAGCCCAGGATGATGAAACACATTTATATAAATATTTTTTTAAATTTTTATTTATTTATGATAGGCACACAGTGAGAGAGAGAGAAGCAGAGACATAGGCAGAGGGAGAAGCGGGCTCCATGCACCGGGAGCCCGACGTGGGATTCGATCCCGGGTCTCCAGGATCGCGCCCCGGGCCAAAGGCAGGCGCCAAACTGCTGCGCCACCCAGGGATCCCTATATAAATATTTTTTTAAAAAGGTCAAGAACTCTTAAGTATGATAAACTCAAAGATGTCCCAACTTAGACACATCATAATCCAACTTTGGAAGACAAAAGCAGAGAGAAATTTTTGAAAATATCAAGGGAAAAACTATCCATCACCTACAGAAGAATAATAATACCATTAAAAGCTGACTTCTAATCAGAAACAGTGGAAGACAGAAGGTCGTAGAATGATGTATTCAAAATGCTGGAGGGAAAAACTATCAACCAAAGATTTCATATCCAGCAAAACTACATTATAAATGTGAAGGGTGAAATAAAGATAAGCCCATATACCAGCACAAAAGAAAAAAAATGATTAAAAGAGTTTCATCAAATAAAAAACTTACATTCTTTAAAAGATATCTTTAAAAATTTTTTAACTTAAATTTTAAAAAGTTAAAAAAAATTTTTTTTTAAATTTAAAATCACTTATCTGATAAAGGGCTTATATCCAGAATATATATATATATATATATATATATATATATATATATATATAACTCTCACAACTCAATAATAAGATAAAAGCACAATGAAAAGAACAAGTAGAGGATCTGCATAGACATTTCACCATATACAAATGGCTAATAAGCACATGAAAATATGTGCAGCATCATTAGTCATTAGGGAAATGTAAATTACCACAATGAGATCCCACTTTACACCCATTAGATTGTCAATAATTAGAGACTGACAATACTGTTGGCAATGATATGGAGAAACTGGAACTCTTATACATTGCTAGTGAAAATGTGAAATGGTAGTCACTTTGGAAAATGTGAAATGGTAGTCACTTTGGAAAAATTTGGTAATTTCCTAAAAAGTCAAACATACACTTATATGTGCAAGCAATTCTACTCCTCCTAGGTATTCACACAACAGAAATGTCCATACAAAGATCTGACAACGAATATTTCTAGTGACTTTACTCATGACATCAAGAAACTAGAAACAAACCAAATGTGCATCAACAGATGAATGGGTAAACAAATTGTAGAACATTCATGTAACAGAATACTGCTCAGCAATAAAAAGGAATGAAATGCTAATACATTCAACAAGATGGATGAATCTCAAAAAGTATTATGCTAAGTGAAAGAAGCTAATTCCATTCATAGGACATTTTGCAAAGGGAAAACTTTAGGAACAGATATCAGATGAGAGACAACTAAAAACTGAGGGAGATTGACTGCAAAGAGTATGCATAAGAAAACTTTTCAGGATGATAGAAATCTCTATCTTGATGGTTGTGGTGGCTTCATTACTGTATTCTATAGTCATTTGTTAAAATCATTTTTACTGCACATAAATTATATCTTAATAATTTGACTTTATGAAATTTTAAAATACATAGAACTTTGACCTAGACATCCCACTTTGAGAAATCTACACTACTGAAATAAATCTATTCTCAGTAAATGAGCATATACATGCATTTTTATTCTGGCATGGTTTGTAGTAGTAAACTTTTTAATAAACTCAAATAATAATTATTGATAATTTATATTTTAAAATATTTTGACAGTATTTTAAACAACAAAAACATTAAAACCAATGTAGCTCACAATTGGCTATTACTTTAAAATCCATATGACTAAATTCCCTTACTGCAAAAAAAAAAAATTGTTATTCTACTTTTTTTCTTTCTTTTTCAAGGTTTTACTTAAATTCCAGTTAGTTAACATATAGTATATTAGTTTCAGGTGTACTACTTAGTGATTCAACACTTACATACAACACCCAGTACTCATCACAACAAGTGCACTCCTTAATCCCCATCACCTATTTCACCCATCCCCCCCACCTCCCCTCTGATAACCATCAGTTTGTTCTCTATAGTTAAGAGACTATTTCTTGGTTTTCCTCTCGTTTTCTCTCCCTATGGTCATTTGTTTTGTTTCTTAAATTCCACATGTGGCGCAGCGGTTTAGCGCCGCCTGCAGCCCGGGGTGTGATCCTGGAGACCCTCGATGGAGTCCCATGTCAGGCTCTCTGCATGGAGCCTGCCTCTCTCTCTCTCTGCCTGTGTCTCTGCCTCTCTCTCTCTCTCTCTCTCTCTGTGTGTCTCTATGAATAAATAAAGAAAAATATTTTAAAAACTCCACATATGAGTGAAATTAAATGGTATCTGTCTTTCTCTGAGTTATTTTGCTTAGCATAATAGTCCCTAGTTCCATCAACGTCATTGCAAATGGCAAGATTTCATTCTTTTTGATGGCTGAGTAATATTCCTGTGTGTGTGTGTGTATGACATTTTCTTTAGCCATTCATCAGCTGATGGACATCTGGGCTCTTTCCATAGTTTGTCTATTGTTCATAATGCTGCTATAAACATTGGGTTACATGTATCCCTTTGAGTTAGTATTTTTGTATTCTTTGGGTAAATACCTAGTAGTGTGATTTCTAGATGCTATGGTAGTTCTATTTTTAATTTATTGAGGAACCTCCATACTGTTTTCCAGAGCAGCTGCACCAGTTTGCATTCCCACCAACAGTGTAAGAGCATTCTCCTTTCCCCCACGTGCTTGCCAACACCTGCTATTTTCTGTGTTGTTAATTTTAGCCATTCTGACTGATGTGAGGTGATGTCTCACTGTAGTTTTGATTTGAATTTCCCTGATGATGAGTGATATTGAGCATCTTTTCATGTATCTGTTAGCCATCTGTATTTTTTCTCTGGGGAACAGTCTATTCATGTCTTCTGCCTATTTTTTAATTGGATTGTTTGGATTTTGGGTGAGTTTTATTAATATGTCATTTGAAAATATCTTCTCCCATTCTGTAGGTTGCCTTTTAGTTTTGTTGATTTGTTTCTTTACTGTGCAAAGCTTTTTATTTTATTTTTTTTTAAAGCTTTTTATTTTGATGAAGTCACAACAGTTTATTTTTGCTTTTGTTTCCCTTGCCTCAGGAAACAAATCTAGTAGAAGTTCCTACCATTTAAACTCTTCAAAGTCTAAACCCATTATATAGCTAACATTTTGAGCTAGGCACCCAGCTGTGCATTCTACTTGCGTTATCTCATCTAATCTTAACAATCTTTTGTGGTAGTTATCACTATTATCCTCATTTTACAAATAAGGAATCTGGATCTGATCCTAAATAATTTAAATAAGTTATCCAAAGTAACATAACTGAAAAATGGAAAAGCCAAGACTTGGAACTAGTCCGATTCTAGACTCATGTTCTTAACCATCATGCTATTCTCTTCTAAATTTATCCTGTGCCATAATCTGCAAACTGTGAAAAAACATTTATAAAACCAACACACTGAACAAGCAGACTCATAGGAGATCATCAGGTAGTAGAGTTACTTTTGTCTTCATTATCCCTTTAAAATATATTTTGTGGGGGAAGCATTTCCTATGGCCCTGGATAGAAACTTGAGCAGTTTCATGGTTTTTAATTCTCACTCTCAGGTAGCAAATGTTCTATAGTAACTTTAAGACTCAATAAGTCTCGAAGTTCACAAAATGTCTAATCTCAGGTTATCAAACCTTTATATTTCATTCAAAATTATATCTATCTCCTGCTCAAAGTTTCATAAAAGGGTAAGGAAAGGTAAGGAAAACAATAAAACTCTTATTTAATTGGTACTGTTGTAATTTGGTATCATGTTCTCTGAAGGTGAGAGTGCCATGACAGATATTTTGAAGCACCTCACACACACCCAAATGCTAGCAGTCTGTCACATTTATTTCCCTCAACTTGGATGATTGTACTCTATTCTGGCAGTCATTTATTTCTTCCTTGGGCTCCATGGAAACAGTAGGGTCCACCTTGCTGAGGCCTGTTTGCCTGTCTATGAACTTCTATTGTCCTGGATCTAAGACATCTCCCATACTGGCCCTTGTAGGTATAACCACATCTGACCCACTAGATACATTCATGAATTTTTCCCTCCAAATACTCTGAGAAGTGCAGGCCAATTCCAAAACAGGAGCAATTCTCCATGTCCCACCATGAAAGAAGGTGGCCATCTCTTTCTTCCTCTAGATTTCCTTGAAAGAAGTGAGTTCATTTCATTCTTCCAAACCACTGATAGGAAATCCATATCAAGTGCCTCAGGTAGCCCTCTCTCTTAAACTTAGGTGAAGATGGAAGCACTCTCACCCTACTCCTGGGAGACAGGTATGCAGGAAAAGATTCAGAATACCATTTTCTCCAAATAAAGCTTCCTTTAAAAATTCTCCTAAGTGGCTTAGTCAGTTAAGGATCCAACTCATGATTTCAGCTCAGGTCATGATCTCATGGGTCACGAGACTGAGCCCTGTGTCGGGCTCTGCGCTCAGCAGGGAGTCTGCTCAAGATTCTCTCTCCCTCTGCCCTCACCCCACTCATGCTGTCTTTCTTTCTCAAATAAATAAAAATCTTTTTTAAAATCCTCCTCATCTATCTAACAATACATAATTTAATACCCTCCTAATAGATGAGGAGTCTTTAAGATGATGTGGCCAGTTTCCAGGTATATCCTTCTGCACTTTGGACTGTTACTCTGCTTTAGTATATAACACTTATTGTACATTGATCCCTTAGTAAAAACTTCTAATTCAGCATGCTGCTCTAATTCCATACATTGGAATGTAAAAGGCATAGCTCAATCTCCATATAATTCCAAGAATCCATAGGCCAGTCCCCATCAGACTATGAGAGGCTCATCAAAGGTTCATCAGAGGCTGAGAACTCTACTTCCTGAAATATTTGGCTCTTCCCTTAAATATTGTCACTCAGGGACGCCTGGGTGGCTCAGCAGTTGAGCATTTGCCTTCAAGTCAGGGCGTGATCCCAGGGTCTGGGGATTGAGTCCCACATTGGGCTCCCTGTGAGGAGCCTGCTTCTCCCTCTGCCTATGTCTCTGCCTCCTCTGTCTCTCTCATAAATAAAACTTAAAAAAAAAAGTGAAAAAAAAATTGTCACTCATTCCCAAAAGGCTAGTTGACCAGAGATAACTTGGGAATTAATATGGTCAGGAATCAGGCAGAATCCTACAATTGGCATTTGTAGGTTATGTGCCCCACATTCTTGTTGGTAGAATTCTATATTCTCCTTGCCATTTCTGAGGAGAGCCTTCCAAAACACCAAGCTTTTTGGGATGGGAACTCCTTGTCCTAGATCTACTTCTCATTTCCCAAAACATACTCCATTTTACTTCATCTCTGATGATCCAAAACAAAAATTTGGAAACTATTTAATCTATCACTGGTCATCTGGCCAAGATTTAATAGTAATCAATTTTCTTCAAATCCTTGAAACAACTGGTTTGAAAATGCTTAGCATTAGTTCATAAGATCTGGAATTTCATGGAAATGATTCTCCTAAAAATGCCAACTGCTTATTTATTTTTAAATGGTAATTTGATAATTTCTTATTTGATGACACATTTCTGTGAGGAATTAAGCAAATACGTGCAGCAGCATGCTAAGTGAAAACTGGAAAGGGCTGCTTCCAAACAGATGTAGCCCACTATCATAATGTAGATTCTTCATTTAAAAACATAAAATTTCATTTTCTCCACAAATTTTAAGACCTTAAAAGTTTCCAGAGCTCTCTAGAAAATATTTTCTCATGTTCTGTACCTTGTAAGACAACTGCTCCTTTGGAGATACAGGTAGTTGTGACTCCATTTGTAAAAATTCAAATATAAAATCTATCATTTTTTTAAGACAGACAGAGTAAGTCGTAGGCTTCTCAAATGTCTTTACAGGTTAAATGTTTACAAAGGTCAGGACACCAACCAATGTTAGAATATGTAGAATTATTTAGCTTTCTACCCAACCATACATAAAATAAGCTCTTTCTCAGCTTCATGATTATTTCAGTTTTGTCTAATAATGCAGTTGTTGCCAAACACTTCTGAGATCATTCAGGGGGTACATTTTTCAAACTTGAATTAGTAGCCTTTCTTCCAGATTGTGCTTTGAAGACTCATAAAGAGCACTATCAAATCTGATTTAAGAAATGGATGTCAATGGGATCCCTGGGTGGCGCAGTGGTTTGGCGCCTGCCTTTGGCCCAGGGCACGATCCTGGAGACCCGGGATCGAGTCCCACATCGGGCTCCCGGTGCATGGAGCCTGCTTCTCCCTCTGCCTGTGTCTCTGCCTCTCTCTCTCTCTCTGTGACTATCAAAAATAAATAAAAATTAAAAAAAAAAGAAATGGATGTCAAATTGACCCTTAACAAAATCTGTGAAGTAAGATTTAAAGTAAGATGGAAAACAGAAGGTGATGGGAGCTTTATATTCTACTGGGAGGCTGGCAATCCATTTCTAAGAGAGAGAGAGAGAGAGAGAGAGAGAGAGCTCTGAGTCTTACTCAGGGACAAGAACATTAATGGATTTTGAGTTATATTTTTCTAGAATCATTGAAATTTTGATTGTGAATAAGCTAAATAAGCTATTTAGTGTTCTGGCATTTGTTAAAAGGTTTGCTTTAGGTGTCTTCTGACCAAGCAACGTTTACACTGTTACTCATTTTTGGACCTCATATTTCTTTGAGTTAAACTTGAGTGTATTCCAAATTAGATGATCCATAAAGAATACAGCATAAGGGCTTGCCCTGTAACCTCATTTCTCTTATGAATCTAAGAAGAGTTGGATTTTTCATTTCTTCAGCTTTTTATTTCTTGTTATGATGGAGTAGAGATGTCTAAGCTCCTTATATGCCAGACCAGAAGTCAAAAGTCACAATGTTTATTTTTAATTCTAATTGTTGTTTAGGGATCCCTGGGTGGCGCAGCGGTTTAGCGCCTGCCTTTGGCCCGGGGCGCGATCCTGGAGACCCAGGATCGAGTCCCACGTCGGGCTCCCGGTGCATGGAGCCTGCTTCTCCCTCTGCCTATGTCTCTGCCTCTCTCTCTCTCTCTCTCTCTCTCTCTCTCTCTCTCTGACTATCATAAATAAATAAAAAATTTTAAAAAAAAATTGTTGTTTAAATCCCTTTCCATAAAATAAGGATGACACATGCACCCAGGATTTTATGATTATGCCAGATAACACAGCTAAAGCCCCTAATACAGTGGCTACTTTAAGCACTTAACCATTTGTTGAGTCTAAATTTATTGACAATGAACCACTCCAACTTACAAGCAGTCATTTTATAAATATCCATGTATAGGTTGAATGTTTAGAATTTAATAATAATTCCACAATGAAACAATGATATGTAAGGTAATTAAATTTCCAGATTTTCAAAAAAGCCTATTCTTATCTAACCTATAGTATAGTAATGATATTTCTCCAAAATCCCTACCAAGAAAGCTGTAACTCTGAGATCACTGAGTACCTGAAAATAGCAGAAAGAAAAGGAAAATGGAGATGGTTGTAAAAGTAACAAATACATCTTAACCAGGTACCATTGTTCCCACTTCCTAAATCATTCTGCCTCTAACCAGTCTGTGACACCTTCCAGGTCTCCTAATTCACAAATGTTATTTCAATGATGCTAATGGTACTTCTCTAAAACTCAACATAGAGAACTGATATACTTGAAATAGATTATTTCTTGTGAAAGAACTTCCTGAGTCCTTTGAGGTCCTGGGAGTAGAGTGGGACAAGGACTTGAAGGAAATGTGCATGCACCTGTTTCAAAAATCAAAATTACACTGCTCTGGGGAAATGAGGGTCTAGTCTCAAAAATACTTTCTTTGGGATTTTCTTTCTTTCAGTCATGCCCCAACAATATGTTGGTCAGGTCCATTTCATGAATAGCTTTGCCAATTTCTGACTCAAATTTCATAGATGCTACTAGGTTAAAAAAGAAGAATCCAATCTTGGAAAGCCAAAGTCAATCAATGCGTGATTCTGCCAAGGGCCACTCATTCTGTTCAATATTCATTCACATTTTTCCACATCTGTGCCTGGTACAGAGGGTGCAATGTTGAGCAAAAACATGGTTCTTGCCTTAGAAGCTCAGGGTCTAAGCTGAAGAGAAATATCCTGAGGAAAATTTTATTTGGTCTTATTCTGGCCTATACTTGAACTAATTATTGTGGTAATTTGGCACCACATTTCTACCCCTAAGGTGAGAAAGATGGGGTTGTGGATCAGAAAGATAGGCAAAGAATACAATTATAAAGATTGCATGCCCCACATAAATGACATTAGGGTTCTCCAAAGGAGAAGTGGGATGGTAAAGGAATACCATAATCAGAAAGAAGAAAACAGAATATGCTGGCTTAACATACCAGAAGTACCCTTTCCCATGAATAGTACAAATCAGAAAGAAGACATATAAATTTTATTTCACAAGGTATATGAGGTTTCACAAAGACACTTATCTGGGCTGCTCATCAGAAAATTATCATTCCCCATTTACTACAACCAAACAGAAAGGATAAATGCAAATGCAGAAAGGATATTCTTCATGAGAAACCTGTTAAAAACAACAACAACAACAACAATAACATAGTGATACAGGTTGCTCAGTGATCTGTAGTAAAAGGTCCTAATTTGGCTACTAGTGAAATACAGTGTGTCATTCTATCCTTGCCAATCATTTCCCAGGCCAGTCACAGAAGAGGCACCTAAGCTTTCTGACATGACAAAGCATCTATTGTCACAACTTTTTTAAAAAAACTTTTTTTATTTTTTTAAAGATTTATTTATTTATGATAGACATGGAGAGAGAGAGAGGCAGAGACACAGGAGGAGGGAGAAGCAGGCTCCATGCAAGGAGCCCAACGTGGGACTCGATCCTGGGACTCCAGGATCGCGCCCTGGGCCAAAGGCAGGCGCTAAACCGCTGAGCCACCCAGGGATCCCTGTTTTTGTTTTTTTTTAAAAAACATTCTTCTTAATTTTCATGCAACATTGATTCAGTCCATAGAAAATGAAAGAGCCATATACAATAATTTACCCAATAATCTATTTAGGGCATTCCCTAGTCTGTACAGAATGGTGCAGAAACTCTCAGAGCACAAGGTTAGAGCTGGCAAGGAGGCTGGAAATTGAGATAGGAAATCCAAAAAAGGAAAAGACACAGAAGAGGGAGCTCCCAAAACTCTGAATAAATTTGAATACAAAAATTATAATCTAGGTATAAAATCTAAGTATAAACTGACCACAGAACTGTGACACTCCAAAAAGACTGTTGGAAGGCAATAGCTGGAAAGTTGAAAAGGCTGAGCAAAGATTTCAGCTGCTGCCCAATGCAGGGAAAGAGTGTTTTGAGTTTGAATTATGCCAAATTAAAGAGGCTTGATAAATATCTGGGCTCTCCAGTAAAATTGCAGAGAGGAGTAATGCCAAGGAGTAGACTATGTCTCATCCTAAGACTAAAAGAAAAACTAAAACAGATCTGCTCTATCAAAATGTAAAATGAAACCTATATTAGTTTAAGATGACCAACCAATAAATGAACTGTCTACTTGAATTTAACAAAAAAAAAGCACTCTTCAGATAAAGAGAATAAACTCCAGATTCTCTACAGTATCAAACATAATGTCCAGATAGAATTAAAAACTTACTACACATGGAAATAGAAAATGTGACCCACAGTTAAAAGAAAAAGCAGTTAATAGAAACTCCAAAATAATGCAGATGTTGGAATTATCAGATAACTACTTTCTAAATTTTATTTATTTTTAAATTCCAGTATAATTAACATACATGTTATATTAGTTTCAGGTGTACAATGTAATTATTCAACAATTCTGTACATTACTCAGTGCTCATAGGATAAATGTATTTTTAATCCCATCCCCTTCACCTATTTCACCCATTCCCCCACCCATCTCCTCTCTGGCAACAAACAATTTGTTCTCTATATTTAAGAGTCCATTTTTTTTAAAGATTCATTTATTTATTCATAAGAGACACAGAGAGAGAGAGGCAGAAGCAGAGGCAGAGGGAGAAGCAGATTCCTTGCAGGAAGCCCAATGTGGAACTCCATCCCGGATCCCAGGATCACGACCTGGGCCAAAGGCAGGCACCCAACTGCTGAGCCACCTGGCATCCCAAGAGTCCATTTTTAAAAAAGATTTTATTTATTTAATTGAGAGAGAGAGAGAGAAAGCATGAGCTGGGGGTGGGAGGAGAGGGGGAGAAGGAAAGGGAGAAGCATACTCCCTCTTGTTAAGCAGAGAGCCCAATGTAGGGCTCAGTCCCAGGACCCTGAGATCATGACCTGAGCCAAAAGCAGATGCTTAACTTATTGAGCAACCAGGTGCCCCAAGAATCCATTTTTTTGTCACTCTTTTTCTAGGTTTGGTTTTCTTAAATTCCACATATGAGTGAAATCATATGGTATTTGTCTTTCTCTGACTTACTTCACTTAGCATTATATCCTTTAGATCTATCCATGTTGTTGCAAATGGCAAGATTAGATAGATAGATAGATAGATAGATAGATAGATAGATACACACACATACGTACAAGATACACACACACACACACACACACACACACCACATCTTCTTAATCCATTCATCTATCCAGGGGCACTTGGGTAACTTACATATCTTGGTTATTATAAGTGATGCTGCAATAAACACAGGTGCATATATCTTTTCAAGTTAGTGTTTTTATCTTCTTTGGGTAAATAACCAGTAGCAGAGTTACTGGATTACATGGTAATTCTATTTTTAATTTTTTGAGGAAACTCCATACTGTTTCCAGAGGAGTTCTTTAAAGCTGCTATCATAAATTTAATCAACTTCTAAAGGAAAAGGTGATCATAATGAATAAGAAGATGGAACATCTAAGCAGAAAAATAGAAACTATGCAAAAGAACCAAATGAAAACTCTAGAAATGAAAACTGTAATATCTGAAATAAAAATTTCAATATATAGGCTTAAGAAAAGACTGGAGCCATCCTCCCAAAACTCACAAAGTTGAAAAGTTCCTTGGCTGAAGAGAAACTACATGAAATGGAACTTCACACATACAAGGAGAAATAAAGGGGACACAAGGGACACCTGGCTCAGTCAATTAAGCATCCAACTCTTGATTTCAACTCAGGTCATGATCTCAGGGTTGTAAGATGGAGCCCACATCAGGTTCTACACTAGGCATGGACTCTACTTAAGATTCTTTCTCTCCCTCTGCCCTCCCCAACTCCCTCCCTCTTTAAAAAAAAGGGGGTGGGGGGATCCCTGAGTGGCGCAGCAGTTTAGCACCTGCCTTTGGCCCAGGGCGTGATCCTGGAGACCTGGGATCAAATCCCACGTCGGGCTCCCAGTGCATGGAGCCTGCTTCTCCCTCTGCCTATGTCTCTGCCTCTGTGTGTGTGTGTGTGTGTGTGTGTGTGTGTGTGTGTGTGTGACTATCATAAAAAAAGGGGGGGGGGGAGACTGGGCATGGTAAATATGTGGATATTTTGCATGTTCTACTCATTTCTTGAAAAAACAACTGACAGTATATATTTAACACTACTTAAGTATACACTTAAAAATAACTAAGATGGTAAATTTTGTATGTTTTTTACACAATTAAAAAACAGCTTATTATTTAATAAAAATATAATATTGTATTTATGGGATTAAAATATACATAGATACAGAATACATAAAACAATATCGCAAAGGATGGGGAGTCTAAGTGGGATCACAGTTTTATTGAAACTAGTTATACAAGTTTTATTGAAATTAGTACTACATTAACTCTATGTAGAACTTAAGTTAAAGATCAATACTGCAATATTTAGTACAACTAATTAAAAATAATACAAAAATTATAGTTATAAAGTCATTAAAATAATTAAAACAAAACATAAAAATGTGATTAACCTAAAAGAAAACAGGAGAGAAGAAAAAAATAGGAAGAGGGAAAAAGGCAGGACAAATAGAAAGCAAATAGCAAAATGATAGAATTCCACTTCCAACTATGTTGAAATAAGTGTTACTGTATCAGCCCTCCTGAAATAAACTATAAATCTGAAAAAAAAAAAAAAACTGAGGCAACTTTTTCAGGCAGAGAACAACAGACAGCACATGACTGTAACTCTTGAGCGAAAGGAACCTCTTGAAGTGAGCCCATGATCACCCAGTTCTCTAAATAGATATAATTTTCCAACTGTAATGCAGAGAGCTAGAGCCTGAGCTGCTCTAGGTGATCCAATTAGTATGAAGAGGCAGAAATCAGTTTGGGTTGGTTGAAGTAGCTGTAATCTATGATACACGGTAACAGAGAAAAAGTGGCTGTGCAGAGAAGGCCCCATTGGGAAGGCCTGTACAAATCCCAACTGAGGATGAGGATGAGGCTCAGAATGAGACTATGAAAGTTTACCAGATAGCAGTTAAAATAGAGTTGAGAGGGAAATAGAGATATTAGAGAACAAGTACTGTGAGGGAGGAAAAAAAGCACAGTTCCTGGCCCCTTCAGAGTGGAGAGATCCTGTTAATACTGTAATAACATTGTTGGCATTTGGTTGAGACAGCAGAAGGCCACACTATAGGAATAACAATGAAACTTTCGTTTAAGACGTACTCTAGATTCACCCTAATAAAGTATGAAGCCAAGTTTTAATAAGATCCAGAAGGGAAATGGAGTCTGAAAGTTAAGTCCTGACAAGCTAGAGGAGTTTGAGAAACATCTTGAACTTTCCACAAATATGCAAAAACTAAATTAAATTACAAATAAAAAATAATGAGATAGCTAGAAAATCTCCTTGTATCTGGGAACTAAATCTTTTCTAAATAGCTCATAGTCAAGGAAAAAAATCACAGGAGAAATTAGAAAATACTTCAAACTAAAAATTAATAACTTACCAAAATTTGTGGAACACAGACCAAATAATGTTTAAAGGAGGAATTTAGTTTTAAATTCACATATTAGAGAAAATAGCAAGATTTACTATCAATTATCTAAATTTCCACGTTAAGAATCTGGAGAAAGGGAGCATCTGGGTGGCTCAGTTGGTTAAGCCACTGCCTTCTGCTCAGGTCATGATCCCAGGGTCCTGGGATGGAGCCCTGATGAGAAGGGAGCCCTTCTCCTTCTCTCTCTGCCCTTTGCCCACTTGTGCATGCTCTGACTCTCTCAAATAAATTTTAAAACTCTTTTAAAAAGAAAAGAAGCCAGAGAAAGAAGAGCAAATTAAATCCAAAGTAAGTCATAAGAAAGGAATAATAAAGATCAGATTAGAAATCAGCAAATAAAAATGATAATAATAAAAAAAGAAATCAGCAAATAGAAAAAAATCAACAAAGCCAACATTTTTTCTTTTAAAGGATTAATTAAATTAATAAACACCTAGCAATAATAATTAAGAAAAGAACACGAAAATCACAAATTAACAATATCAGGAATAAAAGAGAAGCATCACTACAGATCCCACAGACATTAAAAGGATAATAATGTAATATTACAAACAACTTCATGACAATAAATTCAACAACTTGAATAAAATGGGCAATTCTTATTTTAAAAAGACATAATTTTATGAAGAAACACAAAATCTGAATAGCCCTATATGTATCAAAGAGACTATAATAAGAATTTTGCATGAATAAAACTCCATGCTCCTCTGAGTTCCCTGGAAAGTTCTATCAACCTTTAAAGAAGACTTAATATCATGTTACGTTAACAATTTCAGAAAATGAAAGAGAAAAGAATGTTTCCACTTTATTTTATAAGCCAGCTTAATCCTGATACCAAAATCTGACAAGGACATTACAAAAAAAGAAATTTACAGCCAAATAATCCAATCCTCAACTGTAAGAGGAAAAGACAGTGTTTTTAATAAATGCTGCCAGGATAAATGGATAAAAATATGGAAAAAAATGAATATTAATCTCCCCCTGACACAATTAATTAATGTGAAGTGGATCACAGACTTCAGTATAAAAGCAAAATTATAAAATATCTAGAAGAAAAGATGAAAGAAAATTTTTGTGGGCTTGACAGTTGACAAGAATTTCTTAGATAGAACACCAAGAACATTAAACATAAAAGAAAATTTTGATAAATTGGACTTACCATAATTAAAACTTTCTGCTCTGTAGAACAGAGTTTATAAAACCGAGTAAGAGTTAGAAGTTCACTAACAGGAGAAAGCATAAATATAGATCGTCATACATTGGAAAACAATTCAGATTTTTTTAATTTTTATTTATTTATTATTTATTTTTCAAACTGGATCAGTTGTCTAATTAAGTTCTTTGCAAGAGATTTATAACACCAATTTATGAGGATAAAGTCCATTTATGAGAGAAAACACAAACCAGAGATAGGTCTGAAGCTGAGAAACAGCTTTGATTTGGCAGATTTTGTGAGTCCACAGTTTTCTGATCAGCCTTGCACTGTTCTAGTATTTCTCCTTCACTGTGTCAAAAATCTCACCTTCCTATGTCTGGGTTTATTCAGCTTCTTCTTCTTGAAGTAAGCATCAGTGAGATGTTTTGGGATTTTGCACTACTGATGTCAATTTTTATGGAGTTGGCAATAACAAATTTCTGGTGTGTTCTATGCAGAGGAATTTGACTGAGGGCCAGAGATCCAATCACAAGTAGCAAGCCACTGCTCAATTGCTTCAGAAAAACTACTCTCTTGCCTCTGTGGTGCCCAGTGAGGATGATCAAAATGATACCAGGAGAGATGCTAGCTCCTAGTTTTTTCACATGCCGACTAAAAGGTTTTTGCTGTGGCTCAATAGCTTTCAAGTCACATCTTCAGTAGGATAATATGTAGGCAATTTGTGAAATTTAACCAATTCGATATCACCATTCCTGTCACGACCAACTGGTTTTGGTATAAATATATACCTTCTTCTTTCTCTTTTCAACCCTGGATTTAGCTGCTGAATACTTCCTCATGTACGTTACCTTTTTGGAATACATAGCTGATTGGGAATGTGTGCCAATTCCTCTGACTAGGTCAGAGTTTTGGCTTCAGTGGGGCTTCCCCTTCTTTGGTATTTCAGCCTTGAGATTACCATTCTTAATCTGGCCTCCAGCATCAGCTTTCTTGGCTTTAAGTTTCTTCTCCTTACCATCTGCATTCTCAGCTCTTTCATCTGCCATTTTGTAAGATGGGAAAGAGTAAAAAAAAAATCTAAATGAACTACTGATACACACAACAAAGGTGAGTATTTTGGGGATTCCTGGGTAGCTAAATCAGCCTTCAGCTCAGGTTGTGATGTCAGGGTCATGCTATTGGGCCTCATGTTGGGTTCTGCACTCAGCGTGGAGTCTGCTTGGAATTCTCTCTCCCTCTACCCCTCTCCCTGCTCATGTGTTATAAATAAATAAATAAATAAATAAATAAATAAATAAATAAATAAATAAATCTTAAGAAAAAATAAAACAAAGATGATTATTGAAAACATTATGCTAAGCTTAAAAATCTAGACATAAAACAGTATATAAGAAGTTCAAGAACTTCTGGTGACAGAAATCAGAATAGCAGTTACCTTGTAAAATGTGGATGGACTAGAGAGGGACAGCAGACTTTATGGATGATAGAAATGTTCTAAATCCTGTTTAAGGTGATAGTTACATAGGTGCATACTTTTATCAAAAGCAATCAAATTATACACTTCAGATCTTTGCATTTTATAATATATAAATTTTACTCAATTGTTCAAGTGACAATATAAAAAATTTAATTCCTGCTGATTTATATAATTTCCCATCCAGATTTCAAAATGTACCAAGTATCAAGTAAAATAAAACTCAATGACCCATAAGCTTTATGTGAATCCAATTCTAATACAGCTAAAATTAAATATTCCAAAGTTTGCCCACTTAGTATTCTACAGATTAGGTGAGGCATATCCACTACGAAAAGATAGAAGAACAATCATGAAGTGTCATCTGTTATCTGCTTCTTCCCTTCACCTCCCCACAGTGTTGAACTTCTAAGGAAAACCCATCTGATTGTTCTAAAGACCAAAAGTTGTCCGTAAGCTTTCAGGCCTTGTCACCATAAGCTAGGAATAACTCCAGACAAAACTTATCAAAACAATAGTCAGGACCAACCCAAAAGCAATCGCTTCTTCGGTAGCCTCATCAAGGTCATTCAAGTCAACGAGACTGACCTTTCCCAACATTAACCCAGGATTCTAATCAAGATGACATGGAGATGAACTTATTTTGTCCAGCTGGCTACAAAAGCAAATGCATGAATTCTTTCTTGCTCACCCTCATGCTAGCCTTTCCCTCCCATCTTCCTGTTTCTTTTCTTTTTCACACATGCACAAGCAGTCACGTCGTCATATGAGACAAGTGAACACTGAATCTTATGGGTAAAAAAACAGATGTTTTCCAATTATCCTTCACAAAACCATATTTTACATCGGGTTCCTCTATGGATTTATAGCCAATGAAGAGATGTTACTACATTAGCTCATGGAGGGGGATGATAAAAACTGGAAAGGAAGAGTCAGACAAGGCAAAAAGAAGCTATCCAGAAGGCTGCAATTGGAGAAGCATGACAAATGGGCAGCACAGTTTTAGAGGGTTCCGGCAGAAAGGCAGATTGCCTGACTGGGAGAGATTCTCCACAGCTGGAGTATCGCATACACCATCTGGAATTTTTTAAATCTGCTTTCCCCAGGTGATCTGATTCTCAGAGTGCCAGTAGAGATGAGAAAAGAAGTAATTGTACAGCTCAGAACAGCTCCAAATGCTCCCTAAATTAGTTAATGAAATCTTGTTTGAATCAGTTTCAGCTTCTCCTCCAAATTGAGCCCCTAGTTTTGTGTTGTTGTTCCTCCCCCCATCCCCCACACACACACAAAAAAAAACCAACCTGAATCGTAGGAGTTTAACCCCAAAGGTTTTCTGTACAATGGAACAAAACATGATTCCTAGCATGATGGTCAAAAATGGTGCTCCAACTGTCGGATCTGGTCCAAATTTCCCAACACAGTCCAACAAAGCTTCATTTTCAGTCTCACTCCTTTTGACTGGTCTTAGCACTACTTTTAGCTGTTGCCAAATGGAGAGCCTACATACTGAGGTCCCCAGTTTTCTTTCCCAGATGGTCCAAACTTCAGATTGAAAACAATAAGGGAAAATATAATTTTAAAAATTAAGAGTAACCACAAATCAAACTCTCATAAAAATGAAAGCCTTTGGTTTTCTTTTTTCACAATATATATGTGCTTGTGAATAGGAGGTGGGGTGCAGTGGGGAGTAGTATACAAGAAAAGGAGAGAGACAGCCTATTGGGGAACAGGAGGGCAAGGGAAAGAATAAAAAGCAGCAGGAAAGCAATTCTGCCTCTATCTTCTATCCTCATTTCTGCCCTTAATTGACTTTTTTTTTTTTTTGGTCTCCTATTTTGTTTTATACCAGAAGTATAAATCAAACCTTTTTTTTTTTAAATTAATTTTTATTGGTGTTCTCAAACCTTTTCTATAAAGGGCCGGATAGCAACTTAGCAACTATTTTAGGACTTGTGGACCATGCAGGTTATGTCACAAGTACTCAACTCAACCATTATAGCATAAAAACAACTATAGACAGTACGTAAATGAATGAGCATGGCTTTGTTCAATTTATGTATAATGAAATTTGGATTTCAAATACTTCTAACATGTCATGAAATAATATTACTGATTTTTTAAAACCTCTTAAAAATGTAAAAACCATTCTTTGCTCTCAAATCATACAAAAAAACAGTCAGCAGGCTGGACTTGGCTCTTGGGCTACAGGTTGCTGATCCCTATTTAATGCCAATAAATACCATTACTCAAGGTTCAATTCCAGAACTACACAATGGCTTCAGCAAGAGTCTCACATGATTCCTTACTCAGAGTAGAGTTGTTCAAAATGGAAGCATTCTATCATATCATGAGGAACTGTGGTAAACTTTTCTTCTCTAGATCACAGATGCCTAAAGGTATAAATAAATGTGTATCTAAAATGAATTCCTTCTCCACTTTTAAACTTAACAAAAATTTTCTACTTTACCTATTCTTTTTGTAGATCTTCTTCAGTCTTGTTTGCAATCAAGATAGGGTAGTGTCTTGATGATCATAAACATTTTCAAGTATCTACTAGTACTTTACTTTGGTGATGGTAAAGATTAATATAGGGGTGCCTGAGTGGCTCAGTAGGTTAAGCATTTGCCTTCGGCTCAGGTTATGATCTCAAGGTCCTAGGATCGAGCCTTACGTTGGGCTCCGTGTTCAGCAGGGAGTCTGCTTCTCCCACTCCCTCTTCCCCTCGCCCCTGCTTATGATCTCTCTCTCACACACAAATAAATAAATAAAATATTTTTTAAAAAAGATTAATATAGATAGCAGTACATTTCTTTTCTCTTTTTTTCCTCTTTTTTTTTTAAATGAAAGCACTAAAATGGTCACTCACACAAATTAGCATCCTATGTTGGCAGACTATTTGCTGGGAACAAACTCCTATGTCACTTTGAAAGGGGAAAAAGAGCTGGATATGAAAAGATAAGCAAGAAGAGCAGTTTATAACTTGTAAGTTTGGGCACAGTACTTTTCAGAAGACTTTTCACTGAAAGGATCATTCCTAGCCAAAAGTATAAGCCAGGAGCTGGTGCTACAGATATGGTACTGTCCTCAAAAAACTTAGAGTCTAGTTGTGGGAACATCGGGAGGCACAAAGAAGAGTATATGTTGAACCACAAACACTTCACATATTTCAATATATATTAGAATGTACAGCAATTTGGAATCCCACACAGTTACTCTAAAAATGAAAGCTTAAAGAAATTGTATGAGAAAAATTACAACTCAAAAATATATTGACAAAATACTTTCTGCCTAACAAAAACAAAATTAGAAAAATGCCCCAAAAGGCAATAATAAAGTGTAAATCTCCTACCTATCCCCACGCCGAAAAAAACCTATGCATAAAAAGGATCCAAGAGAAAAAGAAGACAATTACAAACATGGTAAAATATAAGAAGTAAAGCACAAAAGGTATAATAAAATGATAATATGGACATAGATGAATGTCCTTGTGGCATATATTTGGAGTTATGTTTTTCAGGTTTAAAGTCAATGGTGAATTTAAAAGTTTGAGCTAGTAGTGTTTAAAACTCTGGAGAAAATGTAAACATGTGGGGAATGCAAACTGGTGCAGCCACTGTGGAAAACAGTATGGAGGTTTTTCAATAAGGTAGAAATAGATATATATATTATATATATGTGTGTACCTATATACACATATATATGTGTGTATACACACACACACACACACACACACACACACAATGAGATATTATTCAGCCATCAAAAAGAATGAAATTTTGTCATTTACAATGATGTGGACAGAGCTAAAGAGTATTATGCTAAGTGAAATAATCAGTCAGACAAAGATAAATACCATACAATTTCATTCCTATGTGTAATTTAAGAAACAAAATGACAGAGCAAAGGGGGTGGGGAGAGAGACAAACCAAGAAATAGACTCTTAACTATAGAGAACAAACTGATGGTTACCAGATGGGAGGTGGGTGGGTGGGAGGAGTAACGGGTGAAGTAGGTGATGAGGATTAAGGAGTACACTTATCATGAAAAAAATAATAATAAAATAAAATGAATGGCTATGCAAACCATATTGAAATACACACAGAGAAGTGTCTAAAACAAACAATAAAGACGTTTCTGAAAGTGGGAAACAAAAGAAAATGCAAACATGGGCAACAAGAAAGAACTAAAAGGTTCTAAGCATCTGGTGATAGGTATAGATGACAAATAATCCAGGAACTCAGAGAAGGTTCTGAGGAGACTGGGGAGTGATTTACAGAACCCAGTTACACAGAGCACAACAGGAAAGAAATGCAGATGTTGAGGAAGGGGCGATGATGGGGGGGTGGGCGATGATGGAAGGGAATTGGGCAGGAAGGAAAGCTGCCTGCCAGTGGCAAAAGGAGTCAATCCATTGGAAAATTAGGCCAAAAAAAAAAAAAGACAAAATAACGTCAGACAAGACAACCAGTGAAAACCAAACTCCAAGACGGTCTAACATCTCTATATCAACCACCTGTGGCAATAATCCATGAACATTTGAATCAGAAGGTTATTTTCGGATTATCTAATCCTATGCATTAATTTTATAGATAAGTGTTCAACCCAAAGAGGTGAACTATCTATACAAAATTACATAATGAGTTGGGCCAGTCAAAGGCTTTAATCATAGTACCCTATCTCCAGTGGTCCAGTATGGCCTAGTATGCTGTCCATTGCACCACTATGCCTCCACACCAAGTCCTCAAGTGAGGTGTCCATTCCTGTTACTTCCTCACAAATTTCTGAAAGTTGACTTTCAGTATCTGAACTTATAATTGTAGGTCTGTAAGTTCAATGCTTAGGAGAATAAATGTAGCTGGGTTTTATTGTTGCTTGTTTTTTTTTTTTTTTTCTTTTTAACCATTATAGCATTGCCATTACTAATTGTGTGGCCTTGAGCAAGTTACTCTATCCCTCTAAAATTCATGTTTTACATCTATAAAATAAAGATAATAATAGTGCCTCCCACAAAGGACTATGGTAAAGATTAAGTGACATTTTACATATAAAGCACGCAGTACATGTCCTGGAATATAATAAACAGTAAGTGTTGGCTATTGTTAAAGAAAACATTCACCCTCTCCCATACTTCTGCCCATGAAGAGCAGCACAGCATAGTGGTTAGGAGAAACAATAAAGAGCACAGATTCTGGATGACCCTGCTCTACCACTTCCTAGCTGTGTGGGCATGGGCAAATTATTTAAACTCTTTGTGTCTCCCATTTCCCATACATAATTTGGGTCATTTTTAGAATAAAATGAGATATTATATGTAAGCAATATCTTAAAAAATAGAAATGCTTTAAAATAAAAGCATGTATGGGGCACCTTGGTGGCCCTTGGTTAAGCATCTGCCTTTGGCTCAGGTCATTCTCTCTGGGTCCTGGGGTCCTGGGATCCAGTCTTGTGTCGGGCTCCCTGCTCAGTGGGAAGTCAGTTTCTCCCCCTCTCTCTGCCTCTCCCCCTGCTCGTGCTCTTTCTTTCTCTCTCTCTCTCACCTCTCAAATAAATAAATAACAATGTTTTTTTTAAAAAAGGAGTATTTGTCAATAAAAAGATTTAACTTATAGAAACTTCCATTTCCTGAGAAGTATGAAAGAAAAATTTGGCTTTTCCCCATGGTTGGGTATGAAATAGTGATTGTATATGCTTATCATAATGGGGAGGGAAGAACGGGCAGAAACTTCTCCAAGACCTCTTTCAATTTACCACCAAAATCCCTATCATAAATCTTTTGTGCATAATTAAACTACCTATAACTAGTTCTTTCTAGTCAGAAAGAAGAATGAAATGTACCACTCTTCCAACCTACTTCCTCAAAGATATTTGGTATCTAGTAGCTGAATTTTCTCATTAAGCATTTTGAGGGCATTTCTAAATAAAGTATTTTTTGTTGTTGGATTTTCCTCAGCTCTCCATTTCTCTGTTATCCACAGATATAAAGGCCTAGGATCCCAATATCATCACCAGGGCCTTCAACCAGGGCCAAAATCCTAAATCTGGAACTGGGGGATCCACTGAGATTGTAGCCAATAATCTGTCCATAGGCATAGCCAATGGTCAGAGCCAGAAGTCATGAAGGAAGCAAAATTAATAACCAAAACCTAAGCCAAGAGTCATAAAACAAAGTTGGCAAGAAAAGGCAGGGAAGGGAAATGGGTGTCAAAGTTAAGCCAAAGGAGTTACAAACACCTCATATTACAAGAACCACCTAGAGGCCATTGCAAACTGTAACTGCTGCTTTAGGCACAGTCTCCTTGAAGACTACAACTGATGGCTGAGCCATAAGGAGCAGTCAGTTTGGAAAAAAACATTCTTTGTTCTGTGGCTCCTTTGCTAATTCTAGTTTCTCTTATTTTGGTGTGCCATTTCTAGCAATGTAGGCTTCCATGTGAATCCCTTCCTTCTTGGGCCAGTAATTTAGACTCTATGAATCTCAATTAGCTCATCTGTACAATGATAATAATAATTCTTACCTTTATCAATTTGGTTTAAAGATTGTATGAGAATATATATGAAAATCTTAAAGATTTGACATATCACAAATGAATTTTTTGGTAAGACACACTATAAACAAAGTTAAAAGATAAATGTTAAACTGAGAGAAAATACTTCTAACAAATATTTAAAATATCACTATCCCTAATACTTCAAAAACTTCTACAAATAACACGAGGAAAAAGATGGCAAGGCATACAGAGACAATTCACAGAAAAAATACAAGAAGCTCAACCACACCAAAGATCAGGAAACTGCAAACTAAACAGGGAGGTACCAGCTTTCAGCTTGGCAAGAATTAAAGAGATTGATAATATGAATGCTGGCAAGGATTTGGGAAATAAGATACTCATATATACAGTTGAAGGAAATAGAAACCTTTTCGGTAGGCAATTTGTCTGTAACATTTAAAATGTGACTAACCTTTACTCCATCTCTGACCTAGTTGCCTTCTAAAGTAATTACATCAAACTGAAATTTCCTTCTTTTTATATCTTCCCCTTTCCTCAGTTTATTAAATCATTTTAAATCTGAACATATTTCTCATTGTGGTTTTGATTTGTATTTCCCTGATGGCAAGTGATGCAGAGCATTTTCTCATGTGCATGTTGGCCATGTCCATGTCTTCCTCTGTGAGATTTCTCTTCATGTCTTTTGCCCATTTCATGATTGGATTGTTTGTTTCTTTGGTGTTGAGTTTAATAAGTTCTTTATAGATTTTGGAAACTAGCCCTTTATCTGATATGTCATTTGCAAACATCTTCTCCCATTCTGTAGGTTGTCTTTTAGTTTTGTTGACTGTATCCTTTGCTGTGCAAAAGCTTCTTATCTTGATGAAGTCCCAATAGTTCATTTTTGCTTTTGTTTCTTTTGCCTTTGTGGATGTATCTTGCAAGAAGTTACTGTGGCCAAGTTCAAAAAGGGTGTTGCCTGTGTTCTCCTCTAGGATTTTGATGGAATCTTGTCTCACATTTAGATCTCTCATCCATTTTGAGTTTATCTTTGTGTATGGTGAAAGAGAGTGGTCCAGTTTCATTCTTCTGCATGTGGATGTCCAATTTTCCCAGCACCATTTATTGAAGAGACTGTCTTTCTTCCAATGGATAGTCTTTCCTCCTTTATCGAATATTAGATGACCGTACATTTCAGGGTCCACTTCTGGGTTCTCTATTCTGTTCCATTGATCTATGTGTCTGTTTTTGTGCCAGTACCACACTGTCTTGATGACCACAGCTTTGTAGTACAACCTGAAATCTGGCATTGTGATGCCCCCAGATATGGTTTTCTTTTTTAAAATTCCCCTGGCTATTCGGGGTCTTTTCTGATTCCACACAAATCTTAAAATAATTTGTTCTAACTCTCTGAAGAAAGTCCATGGTATTTTGATAGGGATTGCATTAAACGTATAAATTGCCCTGGGTAACATTGACATTTTTACAAGATTAATTCTGCCAATCCATGAGCATGGAATATTTTTCCATCTCTTTGTGTCTTCCTCAATTTCTTTCAGAAGTGTTCTATAGTTTTTAGGGTATAGATCTTTTACCTCTTTGGTTAGGTTTATTCCTAGGTATCTTATGCTTTGGGGTGCAATTGTAAATGGGATTGACTCCTTAATTTCTCTTTCTTCAGTCTCATTGTTAGTGTATAGAAATGCCATTGATTTCTGGGCATTGATTTTGTATCCTGCCACACTACCAAATTGCTGTATGAGTTCTAGCAATCTTGGGGTGGACGCTTTTGGGTTTTCTATGTAGAGTATCATGTCATCGGCGAAGAGGGAAAGTTTGACTTCTTCTTTGCCAATGTGAGATACCACCTCAAACCAGTGAGAATGGGGAAAATTAACAAGGCAGGAAACAACAAATATTGGAGAGGATGCGGAGAAAAGGGAACCCTCTTACACTGCTGGTGGGAATGTGAACTGGTGTAGCCACTCTGGAAAACTGTGTGGAGGTTCCTCAAAGAGTTAAAAATAGACCTGCCCTATGACCCAGCAATTGCACTGTTGGGGATTTACCCCAAAGATTCAGATGCAATGAAACGTCGGGACACCTGCACCCCGATGTTTCTATCAGCAATGGCCACAATAGCCAAACTGTGGAAGGAGCCTCGGTGTCCATCGAAAGATGACTGGATAAAGAAGATGTGGTTTATGTATACAATGGAATATTACTCAGCAATTAGAAACGACAAATACCCACCATTTGCTTCAACGTGGATGGAACTGGAGGGTATTATGCTGAGTGAAATAAGTCAATCGGAGAAGGACAAACAGTGTATGTTCTCATTCATTTGGGGAATATGAATAATAGTGAAAGGGAATATAAAGGAAGGGAAAAGAAATGTTGGGAAATATCAGGAAGGGAGACAGAACGTAAAGACTCCTAACTCGGGGAAATGAACTAGGGGTGGTGGAAGGGGAGGAGGGCGGGTGTTGGAGGGGAATGGGTGACGGGCACTGAGGTGGACACTTGACGGGATGAGCACTGGGTGTTTTTCTGTATGTTGGTAAATTGAACACCAATAAAAATTAATTAAAAAATAAATAAATAAAAAATAAAAAAAATAAATCTGAACATATTTCTCTCACAACAAGATCACCAGCTTAATTTTGTGAGATATAAGCAAATTAAACACATATGCTCTCCATTTCATCATGCAAGGTAACATAAAAATATGACAAGTTCATCAAAAAACAAGAATTCCAATAAACCATGTTAACCTCAGTGGCAAATGGAGACTTAATGTACCCCTTGCCCCCTTCTGTACTCAGTTCTTCTTCAGTACTGCCTCCCAAGTTATACCAAGCACCCTTCCAATAAATCCTGCTTTCAGAAAGGAATCTGAAAAGCAAATTGATCAGTAAAAAATATACAAAGAAATAAAGCTATAACTGTTAAATTTCAGAAATTGATTTTTTACATAACTACCCAATATTTTCAGGTACTGTATACAATGCGAACCAAATTGAGGGACCCTATCCTCAGAAAACATGGACAATAGATAAACAAACAAGTAGTTATACTACACTGTGGTTGGTTATGATTGAGTTAAGACACAATGTTAAAGACGGGAGGTCTAACCAAGTGCAAAGGGTCAGAGAATTCTAAAAGAAATATCTAAGCCAAAGACTTAAGAGTGAGTGAGCACCAACTGGACCAAGGTTTCTGAAGAATGCCTTCCTGACACCTCTGAAATCACATCACTTCATTCATCCAAAATACATGTCTGACTCTGAAGAGTAGTGAAGTGGGAACAAAATTCAAACTTTCTAACTTCTAGTTCCTTTCATCATTTGGAACACTATATCCCTGGCATCCTTACCTCTCTTCAGCTTCAAGTGGCCATGGAAAATAGTCAAACTAGTAAAATAAGTCACAGAAAATCACAAATCAGAACATAAAGTGAATAGATACAGGCAGACATCTGGGGAAATGGTTTTGTAAGATTTTCTCTGAAGGACAAATGTTTGGGACAAAACAAAATTCCCAGCAACAGTGTATATGCTCCTAAAGATTGTAGCTTTAGCAGGGCAGTAAATATTCAACCCCAATGTCCAAACAGAACAAATATCTGGATAGTCTCTGCCAAATCAAGATTAAAAACTCTGAAATAAAAAATAGCCAGCAATAAATTTATCCATTTTCAGCTAAGCAATATTTAGAGGGGAATTTACAACTTTAAATGCCTCTGCTAGAAAAAAATATCAAATCAATAACCCAAGCTTCCACCTTAAGGACGTACAAAATGAAGAGTAAATTTAACCCACAGTAAATAAAGAGAGGAAAGGAAATAATAAATATTAGACTGTAAATCAATTGAGTAGAAGTTAAAAAGGCAAAAGTAAAAAATAAAACCAAAAAATGCTTCTCAGAAAAGGAAAAACAAAAACAAAAAATACTCAAATTTTAGCAAGATATACTATGAAAAAAAAATGAGAAGATGGATTAGCAAAATCAGTAATGTATAAGGACACATAACCACAAAATCTGTAGAAATTAAAAGATTCTAAGGGAGTGTTACGAACAATTTTATGTCAATAAATTAGACAACTTAGATGAAATGAACAAACTCCTAGAAAGAAGCAAATAAACAAAATGGATTCAAGAAGAAATAGAAAATTTGGATAAGTCTATAATGAGTAAAGAGACTAAATTAAAATTTTTAAATATTTATTCAAAGAAAACACCAGATCCAGATGGCTTTACTGATAAAATCATTTAAAGCATCTAGGAAGAAATAGTACCAATCCTTCATAGACTCCTCCAGAAGATGGAGAAGGGAATACTTCCCAACTCATAATATAAGGTCGATGTTCCCGTGAGAGTGCTTTCTAAACCTGGTCTGAACAAAACCCAGGATCACAGAACTCAGTTAATGCTGGTATCTTTGGGTTCCAGATGGATTCTTAAGGAACAACTAGGAAGCTAGAAATATTATCCAAATACATGTTAAGAAAGCTCTAGAACCAACCTGGATCTCAAAAGTCCTTTAAAATTTTAAAACTATCTCATGAAGAAATTGAGAATAGCTACCTTTAAAAGCTATAAAGGAACTACACATACACACCATTTCTGCCCAAAGAAGCAAATAACTGAAATATTTTGGCTTGCAGGGCAATATTAGGATCAAGCCATGAGAGCTAGGCTTCTCAGTTCTAAATCACTTTATAGTTTCTAGAAAACCTTACTGGTTTAGGTGATATCTCATATTTGAAGTTATTACATCTATGAAAAACAAGTGATTTTCCAGGTTTGGGATTTGGGGTTTTTTTGTTTGTTTGTTTGGTTGGTTGGTTTTGGTTTTTATTTATTTATTCATGAGAGACACAGAGAGAAGCAGAGTCATAGGCAGAGGGAGAAGTAGGCTCCTTGTGGAGAGCCCGATGTGGGACTCGATCCCAGGACCCCAGGATCATGACCTGAGCCAAAGGCAGATACTCAACCACTGAGCCACCCATGTGCCCAATGATTTTCCAGTTTTAAAAAAACCCTTATATTTAAGAGTATGTTGCAAAAAAACAAAAACAAAACAAAACAAAAAAACCTTTTCTTTCCCTCTCTTCTTCCTTCTTCTATCCTTAATTATGTGCATACCCTAGTTATATCTATACAGTACAAATATTCAACCTCACAGTTCTGAGTGACAATGAAAAGTGGTAAGCTAAATCAGTATGAAATGGCACTAATATGATAGCCATATAGAGCATTTACTTAGTACACAGTGCTATCATGTATCATCTCATCTAAAGTTTACATTGTCCATGTTTTGTTCTCTAAAGAGGGTTATGTAGACACTGCAACTACTATAATTGAATCTTACTTGATACACTGAAAAAAGAAAACTATGCTCACTTGGACAAATCAGATTGGGATATTTGGTCCATAATAAAACTGGGGTAAAGGTAAAGAAATAAGAGCCTACATGTCTATGTATTGAGATTTGAAGGAAAGTACAGAGCAAGGTTTTCCAGGACTGTTGTACAGAGCAATTTAGAAAACGATGTCCAGGAACGCCTGGGTGGCTCACTGGTTAAGTGTCTGCCTTCAGTTCATGTCATGATTCTGGGGTCCTGGGATCGAGTCCCATACCAGGCTCCCCGTAAGGAGCCTACTTCTCCCTCTGCCTATGTTTCTGCTTATCTCTGTTTGTCTCTCATGAATAAATAAATAAAATCTTTATTAAAAAAGATATTTAATGTTTTTTTAAGTTTTTTCTGTGCATCAAGAATGTAATAACACCAAAAGTATAATCCATAAAAGAAAAATGATGTTGGATTTCATCAAAATTAGGATTTCTACTCTTTGAAAAACACTGTTCAGAGAATGAAAAGACAAGCCCCAGAGCAGGAGAAAATATATGTAAATCACATATCTGATAAAGGACTTTTATCTAGAATATATGAAGAACTCTCAGAGTTCAAATACAAATGAACAATGTAATTTTTTTAATGAGCAAATTTTGGAAAATTTGGATCCAAATTTTTTATCTAAAGATTATATTCTGATGGCAAATATTCACAGGACATAATGCTAACATCATTTTTCATTAGGGAAATGGATATTAAAACCACAATTAGATATCATTACCGTGGACATTGCTGCTATAAACATTGGGATGCAGGTGTCCTGCCATTTCACTGCATCTGTATCTTTGGAGTAAATCCCCACCAGTGTAATTGCTGGGTTGTAGGGCAGTTCTATTTTTAACTCTTTGAGGAACCTCCACACAGTTTTCCAGAGTGGCTGTACCAGTTCACAGTCCCACCAACAGTGCAAGAGGGTTCCCATTTCTCCACATCCTCTCCAACATCTGTGGTTTCCTGCCTTGTTAATTTTCACCATTCTCACTGGTGTGAGGCGGTATCTCATTGTGGTTTTAATTTGTATTTCCCTGATGGCCAGTGATGCGGAGCATTTTCTCATGTGCTTGTTGGCCATGTCTATGTCTTCCTCTGTGAAACTTCTGTTCATGTCTTTTGCCCATTTTATGATTGGATTGTTTTTTTCTTTGCTGTTGAGTTTCATAAGTTCTTTATAGGTCATGGATGCTAGCCCTTTATCTGATACGTCATTTGCAAATATCTTCTCCCATTCTGTAGTTTGTCTTTTAGTTTTGCTGACTGTTTCTTTTGCTGTGCAGAAGCTTTTTATCTTGATGAAGTCCCAATAATTCATTTTTGCTTTTGTTTCCCTTGCCTTCATAGATGTATCTTGCAAGAAGTTGCTGTGACCAAGTTCAAAAAGGTGTTGCCTGTGTTGTCCTCTAGGATTTTGATGGATTCTCATCTCACATTTAGATCTTTCATCCAATGTTTATAGCAGCAATGTCCACAATAGCCAAACTGTGGAAGGAGCCTCGGTGTCCATCGAAAGGTGAATGGATAAAGAAGATGTGGGATATGTATACAATGGGATATTACTCAGCCATTAGAAACGACAGATACCCACCATTTGCTTCAACACGGATGGAACTGGAGGGTATTATGCTGAGTGAAGTAAGTCAATTGGAGGACAAACATTATATGGTCTCATTCATTTGGGGAATATAAAAAAACAGTGAAAGGGAATAAAGGGGAAAGGAGAGAAAATGAGTGGGAAATATTAGAGAGGGTGACAGAACATGAGAGACACCTAACTCTGGGAAACGAACAAGGGATGGTGGAAAGGGAGGTGGGTGGGGGGTTGGGGTGACTGGGTGACGGGTGTTGAGGGGGGCACTTGACAGGATGAGCAGTGGGTGTTATGCTATATGTTGGCAAATTGAACTCCAATAAAAAAATACACACACACACAAAAGATACCATTGTCTCTCTTTTTTTTTTTTTAAGATTTTACTTATTTATTCATGAGAGAGACAGAGACATAGGCAAAGGGAGAAGCAGGCTCCCTCTGAGGAGAGCCTGATGCAGGACCCGATCCCAAGGCCGTGGAATCACGACCTGAGCCAAAGACAGACACTCAAATCACGACCTGAGCCAAGGCACACACTCAACCTCTGAGCCACCCAGGCACCTCGATATCATTACCTTTCAATTAGAATGGCTATAATTACAAAGACTGATCATACCAAGGATGTGAAAACCTCCATACAATACTAGTGGAAAGTAAAGTGGTTACAATCACTATAAAAAAAATGGTTTGGTAGTTTCTTAAAAAGTTAAACTCACTTGCCAAATAAATGTATATATACAAAGGTTTGCACAAGAATATAAATAGTGGTTATATTGATGATAGTTAAAAACTGAAAGAAAAAAAACAAAGACATCCATCAACAGGTAAATGCATAGCCAAATTGTGGTGTATTGATACAACAATTATTCAGAAATAAAAAAGAATGAATTATTGATATGTGCAACAACATGGATGAATCTCAAAACAATTATGCTAAGTGAAAGATGTCAACAAAAAACAGTACACACTGTCTGATTCCATTTATATAAAAAAATTAAGTGCAATCTAATTCATAATAACAGAAAACAGGTCAGTGGTAGCCTAGGGATAGGGGAGCCAGAGTGAGCAGAAAAAAGGTATGAATAAAGGAGTTTGAGGAAACTTTTGCGGTATAGAGATGTCGTTATTTTGATCATGGTGATGATTTCATGGGTGTATATAAATGCTGAAATTGATTATATTTTATGCTTCAATATGTGCAGTTTATTGTATGTCAATTAAATGAAATAAATTTTTGTTTTATAAATTCCTATATTTTAAAGACTATATATCTTAATTATGTTTAGTTACATTTTTCTGCTAAATGCTGTTTCTGTGAATAAGATACTAAGCAAAGACTAGTCATGTGGAACCCAAGTTATCTTTGAGTGTCAATTGTCATTCTCATTTCAACTGAACACCAAAGTGGATAAACAACTTGACCAAGCCCATAGAGACTGTACATGATAGAATCTAGATTCAAACCCAGATCTGTCTGGCTCCAAAGCCCATGTTCTTCACACTGTTATAGTCCATGGGAAAAGTGGAATACAAAATGGTCTGGACATGATATTGTAATTATCTTTTTAAAAAAGGGAAAGAAAGATAATTTCTCAGTGTAAAATAACCTCATTTGGGTTTTAAGTCATTAGCCTACTGTTCCTTGTAGGATACTGCTTTAATATACATTAGCTTGAACTATCTTGGCAAAAAAAATTAATACTTATAAAATGCCTTTGTCACTTCTTACCTTTTTAGTAAAGAATACAAATCAAGTCTGTGGCATTTGGGAAATAATGGCTTTATGGACAAATACCACAATACAGTTTCTTTGTTAAGCCATAGATTTTTTTCAGGGTCAGGGTATCTTTGACATTGACTATGAAGAGCCTGGAACCAAGTACTCTGAGATATATGAGAAAATAATGTTTAGAACTCATCACATTGTTTTACTTGGCATTATCTTGACACTGCTCAATCATTCTGTAAATCTGAGTGATGCCAAGTCTACGTGTTTCTGATTTAGTTCCACTTAGTAAATCAAAGTGTTGTTTTATGAGTGCTGTTTGAGATTTAAGGCAATACTCCACTGGTATCCTTTGAAATAAGGAGACTGAGTCAGAAACCATCATTTAAGTGGCAGATGGATTAAAGATGCTTTATACAAACCAGCTCTATCAGTTTCCACTGAAGTCTATGCTCTTGCCAAATGCATTCTCTTCGAATATACAATGAGATTTTTTTCTTCACATTTATAGGCCAAAATTCCTCTTGCAGCCACATCTTGCTTCAGTTTATTTGGAGTAAGTTTTTATCTCTTTTATTTTAATGCTGATTATGGAATATTTGAAGCCCTGTTGCTTGAATTCTAGAAGAGTCGAGAAATGTAGCAGAATTGATAAGGAAATGAAGCACAGAGAAGATAAGACCAGGGCTAGTAGATGTGCTCACTTTCAAAAGCAAATAGATGAGAAATAAATATAAAGAAATGGGAATGTGTATAATCACAGACCTTTCTTGAAATGAAGATGGGGCTGAGATGGAGTGAATGGAGATAATCTAGGTATCTGGAATTTTTAAACATTGCCATAAATTCACATAGCTAAAAAGAAAGATGTGCTAATCCCACTTTCTCTCTTCCTTGCTCTTCGTTTCTCACCTACTTTCATATTTCTCCAATTCTCTAAATTTTTTCTCCTATGCAACAATGAGAAAAAGTGTAGTGCAATGAAAGTAAAAAAAGAAGGAAGAGGAGGAGGAAAGGAAAAAGAGAAAGGGAGATGAGAGAGAAAGTACTAGATGGGAATAAATAAGAATGGAGAGGAGAGAAAAAAGAGTATGAAAACACCTCAGCACTTTTATCACTAAAGCAGTTTGTTTTGCTGGAGGGGAGATGGGTGAGGAGATGGGGTAATTGGGTGATGGGCAATAAGGAGGGCACTTGATGTAATGAGTACGAGGTATTATATGCAACTGATGAATCAGTTCTATCCCTGAAACTAATAATATACTATATGTTAACTAAATTGAATTTAAATGAAAAATAAAATAAAGCAGTTTTAAAACATGGTCTTGTTTTAAATTCTTTGACACTCTTCCCATCAATAAGTGGACTCTATGTCTCCTCCCCTTAAGTCAGAATACTCTTCTGACTGCTTCTACAAATAGAGTATGGCAGATGTAACACTATGTGATATCCAAGATTAGGTCTTTAAAGGCCAGTTTCTACCTGATTCTTTTAGAATGTTTGTTCTCTGAAAGGTCCCTCTAAGGACTCCACAGCTTGATACCACAATGGCAGAAACCCAATTCATATCAAGAGGCCACATGTAGGTGCTCTAGTCAATAGGCCTACTTGAGTCCAACTTTTGAGTCCTCCTATCCCAGACATCAGAAATGTGAGTGAAGAAGCCAAGATTGGCTTCACAGACATGCAACCTATACTATCACACAGGGTCCCACACTCAGAAAGGCATTAGCCTTGGTCTAATCTCTGTTGCTGCCATCTTAAAATTCTTAATAATTTTATCTTTGAGCTTGTATTTTATAAGTGAAGTCCAATGAAACATGAGTGTGAGCAGAGGAGATACACATAATATGCATATCTGCCATGGTTCCTTGCTGTCCCATTAGGATATAGCTTTTGTGATGCTCACTACAGTCTCTACAACATACTTACCTTATACTCAAAGTCCTGTGCTCATAAGAGCTCGGTACTTAGTTTAAATGTCACCATCTTAAATTCTTAATGATTGTATCTTTGAATTTATATTGTATAAGTCCATGGGACAATGCAGCATACACACATAAGTAGAGGCAACAGGTACAAAAGGCATATCCCCACCCCACCCCATCCTGCCACCACTTTTACACATATAGCCTTCATGATGCTCTAGAAGCACAGAATTCTGACAGATCCACAATATGTGTAAGTTCAGGGAGACTCAAACTGGGTCCAGGATAAGTGTGTTTTACATCTACAATTGAATAAGCAGAGGCACGCACAGCCTGGAGAAGCCACACTTTTCATTCAAACTAGAACTTGCTTTGAATGCAGGAGAAAGGATGTGGTATCCTAATAAACTAGAACAACCAGGAAGCCTATCGTATTCTCTTATTCATGTTCTTTCCCTGTACTAACCAACTACTTACAATGTAAATGATGACATGAAAAGTTAAGGGAAAGACAGAACAACCCATAGTTCTTTGTCCTTTTGAGTCTTCCTTATTAATCAATAACTAACAAAAACTAACTAATCAGTTAGCCAAAATCAGTTAGCCAAAAGTACAGAATGTTGGTAGAATGTGTGCATTATCAAAGAGTGAAGTAAAATCTGTTGAGATGGACTTCACAGCATTTCCACCGTTATGGTAAGATCAAAATGCATATGCATGTGTGAGCTACAAAATACAAACCATGTAATTTCTGTGATTCTGTATACAAGTTCCTGTATACAATCTTTTTTTAAAAAAGATTTTATTTATTTATTCATTAGATATACACAGAGAGAGGCAGAGACATAGGCAGAGGGAGAAGCAGGCTCCTCAAGGGGAGCCCAAGTAGGACTCGATCCCAGGACTCCAGGACCACGCCCTGAGCCAAAGGCAGATGCTCAACCACTGAGCCACTCAGGCGTCCCCAAGTTAAATGCTCTTATATTTCCATTTAAAACTCACATTGCACAATATAAAAATGAATAATGGGCCACCTCCTCCCATGTACTGCTTTGATCCCTTTACAACACCATCTGTCATGTAACCTAGATCCAAAATGGAGAACTCACAAAGTCTCTAAGTCTCAAGTTCTTTATCTGTGAAATAGGAATAATGAGACTTCACAGGATAGTTTGAAGATTAAAAAAGTAATGCTGTTAAAGGTCTTAGAACATACTATCTTGGGATCCCTCGGTGGCGCAGCGGTTTGGCGCCTGCCTTTGGCCGAGGGCACGATCCTAGAGACCCAGGATCAAATCCCACGTCGGGCTCCCGGTGCATGGAGCCTGCTTCTCCCTCTGCCTGTGTCTCTGCCTCTCTCTCTCTCTCTCTATGTGACTATCATAAATAAATAAAAATTAAAAAAAAAAGAACATACTATCTGGACATATTATTCAATAAGTAGCTACTAGAGTACTACTCTACTATGAAAAATCATGGTAGTGATGATAATGACACAATTTTTTTAAAGCTACTGATTCATTTTGGGACAGCTTTATTGCAGAACCCTTCCATACAGTGAACTAAAAGATGTCTCTTTTTAAATTATACCAGTCATATTTCATGAGACCCTAGACCCCTACAAGAAAGAGTTAATCCTTCTTCCACAGTCTTTCAGATGGCTAGAGACAATTACAGGGCCTGTCATTTTGCAAACTAAAGAGTTGCTATACAGCCTGTTCAATGTCTTAGCTAAGGCTGAACACTCTGGCTAAGCTCCTGAATATTGCACAGTCAGCTGATATTGCTTCCTGAGAAATTAATGGAATTTCTACTCCGTGTTATATTCTGTGTTACACCTAAGCAAGTAAGTTGCTATCACCCACCTTTTATAACCAGTCTCAACTACATTCTCAAGCCACATATGCTTAAACTGAAAAAGTTGGAGGAGGCGTGGGTGGGGTAAGAAATTCTTGACAACATTCTTGAATGTTGGTTCCAGAAGGGTAGAGATTTTGTAATCTTTGTTTACTAATAAATCTCTAGTACTGGACTCATACTAGATACACATTATTTGTTGAAGGAATGAAAAAATAAATTTACAGGGAACATAAACACCTGCCATTACTTCCACCCTATTTCAAAGGAACCTCAAAGTTCATATTTACCCAGGTCCTAAGCAAAGTACAAGCAAAATACAAAAATATCTGAATGTCAAAAGCTACATTATGTCATTTGGTAGGAATAAAAAATTCTAATAATATGTGAGTACTATCTATAGAAACACATAAAAAGAAGAGAATAACAGATTCATCTTCCAGCACTGAGCATGCCTTCGATTAAAAAATCTCTACTTTGGGGTTCTACAACTAAAACAAGAGTTAGAAAATTAAAAAGATGCTTGGAAAAATAAAGCTTCCGGAAATAGTAACTATATAGAAAATCTAAAGAAATCAGACACATTTCATCCAGAGAAACTGAGCCTTCAAGAATTTAAAGGAATATTACATTAATAATGGTGAATGGCTATTTAGTTTCCATTGTAATGGAACAAAAGGAACAGCCTCAATTATAGCAGGAGATTCTTATATTGAAAATTAGAATTCACATCTCAAGGGATGAGAAACACTGCCAAAAGCTGCCAAAAGAGATATGAATTCTTCAACTCTACAGACTGATACTCTTTTCAGAGTATTCATCTTTCTAAGATTATTTAAGTGGATTTCTGTCCAAAGGGAAGTGTGAAGTAGATAGCTTTAAGGTCACTATTCTAAATTTTTGAATCAGAAGCAACTGCGAAAAATAGGGCATTTCCAAGTACCTAAAGTAAATCACATCTTAGTCTAGAAAAAAATGTTAACCCTCCATTTCGTTTCTCAAAAGATCTTACATTCAAAAAGTATTTCACAATTTACAGTGGGTTTTTGGGTTTTTAACCTCTTTATTTTTATTATGACTTAATACCCCAGATTGCCTGCCCAAGCTTGAAGGATAAAGGGGACAAGAAGAATGGATCAGAAGTCTTGGTTTTAAATAAACCTGTTGTGCCCAAGATCGCAAATCCGAGAAACCACCGAGGAGCCGACACCGATGCAAACACACGAGGGTTTATTTACAAGCTCGAGCCTGGGTCCTCGAGCTTGGATACAAGTCCCTGCTCCGCTGTGTTGAGTATACTTGGACCCAAGCTCGAGGACCCAGGCTCGAGCTTGTAAATAAACCCTCGTGTGTTTGCATCGGTGTCGGCTCCTCGGTGGTTTCTCAGATTTGCGATCTTGGGCACAACAAACCTAGAACAGAAATTTACAAAAAGGCCTCATACGTTGGACAACGTAGTTTCGCAGTAAAAGAAACAAAGGGAGAAGACTGCAAAGATAGACCCAGGTCACAGAGAACACTAACCAGCAGTAAAGGTCTTTTCTTTCTCAGTCCAGAAAACACTATTCCTGGGTGCCCTGTGGACAATCCGTAGAGGAGTGAAAACTCCTCCACCCCTTCTCAACTATCTTGTCATTTATTTTTTCTTGGAAAGAGGTGTTTGTTTGTTAGAGGGACTTTTTCCCTCCAACAAATATGCTTTTGGTGTCAATAATGGAAAAGAAATGTCTTGAAGGAAAAAGAACAAATGGCAAAGACCTGAGAATTTTGCAAAAGACTGAAAATATCTGTGAGCTAGAAGGCATTGTTCTTTTTCAAGTCTGAACTAAAGGCCTACAAAACTATGAGAATGTGCAAAAAGCTTTTTTTTTTTTTTTTCTAAGTAACTGCTCAAGATTTTCTCCCAAGAGTCATTTCAGGCCTAGTTACCCCATTTTCTTTTTTTTTTTTTTTTTTTTTTTTTTTTTTTTTTTTAAATTTTTATTTATTTATGATAGTCACAGAGAGAGAGAGAGAGAGGCAGAGATACAGGCAGAGGGAGAAGCAGGCTCCATGCACCGGGAGCCTGACGTGGGATTCGATCCCGGGTCTCCAGGATCACGCCCTGGGCCAAAGGCAGGCGCCAAACCGCTGCGCCACCCAGGGATCCCTAGTTACCCCATTTTCAATCTGAAACAGAAGGTACAACTATTGGAAAAAGTCTGCTGTTCACAGCCAGGTCAGAAAGCCCAAGATTTGTTTGGCTTGTGCCCTTTGCAGAGGGGATCATAAAACTCCATTCCTCCCCATCCTGAAATAAATGCTAGGCAGAATCATGTTCCCAGAATGTCAACTGAATGCCACAGAGAAACATTTGCTTTTCTTGGTAACCAGTGCATTTAAGGGCACTGAAGTCCATATTTTCAATTCCAGAGAACTAAGGGCAATGACAATTTTAGGCCTTTTTCTCCCTACAGAAAATGCTTGAGGAAATTAAGATGTAAAATAGCCTTTTTTCTAGCAAATATATATTGGCCCCTTTCACTAAGAAACCACTTAGTGCACATGAGCTCCCAGGTAGGTCAAAAGTCCTCACAGAGGGATCCAAATGTTCTCAGGGCATGTGTTTCCCCTTATACTCAGAGAATTATTTTTAAAGTTAGATATTTCTGCAAACAAGCCAACACTAAACTCCCTTGGGAACCATTTTGCTGGGCAGGGTGGCTCCACTGGTTAGAAATTGATTTGAAGGAGGCCAATGATTTGAATTGTATCCCCTCAGGGATAATATTCTAAAATGCAGAAACAAAAACAAAAATAGGAAAACCTGGTAAGACCAAGATAGCACCTCTTATAAATGTATGCCTTCAGTTGCCAGCAAAATAGTGTGATTATATCTGAAGTTAACAGAGTAGAACCTGCAAAAAGAAGTCAATGAACCAACTGGCCCCTTAGTCAATGCTGCTCAACACACAGAGGGTACATAAAAAGTAACAAACTCAGTAGTGAAAAAGATCAGCTTTGCTTATTTTATAGTTCTCCCTCTTCTGGTCTATATCCTTCACACCACCAGCTCAAAGTACACCTTGACCACCAACTGCTCTTATTCTCATCCCCTGTACTACCCTTCATTTGGCCTGCAGAGCAAGCCAGATGCAAGAATCTCTGAATATATCCAGAGTAGATGCTTGTGTGCCTCAGCACTGCCCAGCAGCAGCAAAGAAAATTCCAAGAGGGGATTCTCTTGCTAGGTTCAGTCATGACTGCCCAATAATGAATTATGAAAGAGGAAGGGAGGGACTCCTGGTTGGATCAGCAGCTAAGCCTCTGCCTTCGGCTCAGGAAGTAATCCTGGAGTCCCGGGATCGAATCCCACATTACCCTGCATGGAGCCTGCTTCCCCTCTACCTGTGTCTCTGCCTCTCTGTGTGTGTGTCTCTCATGAATAAATAAATAAAATATTTTTTAAAAAATGAAAGAGGGGGATCCCTGGGTGGCGCAGCGGTTTGGCGCCTGCCTTGGCCCTGGGCACGATCCTGAAGACCCGGGATCAAGTCCCACGTCGGGCTCCCGGTGCATGGAGACTGCTTCTTCCTCTGCCTTCCTCTGCCTGCCTCTCTCTCTCTCTCTCTCTCTCTCTTTCTCTGTGTGTGTGTGTGTGTATCATAAATAAATAAAAAAAGATTTTAAAAAAATGAAAGAGGAAGGGAGCCTGGAGTTTATTTAGATCAACTCTTATTTTCAAAAGAAGGAACATGAGGCCAAGGGATATGGAGTCATTTGTCCAAGTCAATGTGCTAGGGCTAACAGGGCTAACACAGAGGTCCAAGATTACTTCCCAGCACAACAGCTGACTGGGCTAGGGCTAGCTTCATGCCTGTGCTTCACAACCTACCTCATCCCTAAGCAACGGAAAACTACAATAAAAAGATAAGAGCTAAAAACTGTTTTTTTCCTCATCTGTCTCTTTCTCACACAAAGATTTTCACATTACCCCTTTCCACCTTGAATCCCCTCTAGGATATTCATCATACTGGTTCATTTTTGCAATATTAAAACTTTCCTGGATGAGAAAGATAGAGAATGATATTTATTAAAAGCACTGAAAGAAAGTGAAAAAATAAAAACAATGTGAGTATAAAGGGCTTAGAGATAATATCTGTGAAACTATTTTTATGAAGAGAATGACTGGAATTTTATCCTGATATGAACTGATATTAAACAAGAACACTATAAAATGTGAAGTGTTTTCAGAGCAAAATCCAAATTTCTCAGTTTGGCATTCAAGGGCCAAGGTTGGTCCCAACTTCTTTATCTCCACTACTACTCAGGGCATTCTATGTTCTAATCATATCAGACATCTCATTGCTCCTCTATCTGTATCAAGCACACATCTAATTCCTTTTAAAGGTTTATTGCTCCATCTGAAATACTGTCTTCATTTTCCCATCCACACCTCTGTCACCAGACAAAACCGGTCATTTACAAAGTACATCACAAACAATCAGAGCAATTGAGGCCTTTCCAAAACAACAGGTAAATTTGAACTTTTTCTCTCCCAGTTTCCTTTCTCCAAGAATCTTGTTCCTATGTCTGTTTCAAGAACTTGCACACTCTGTCTTCTGTGCATAGTGTAGTATGGCTGTTCCTATCAACACATACTAAGTATCTGGATAGCTGGGACTGAGATCTCAGCCCAGAGTGCTAGCCCTAAGACTAGCCTAAAGAAACCACACAGGGGCAGCCCCAGTGGTGCAGCGGTTTAATACCGCCTGTAGCCCGGGGCGTGATCCTGGAGACCTGGAATCGAGTCCCACGTCAGGCTCTCTGCATGGAGCCTGCTTCTTCCTCTGCCTGTGTCTCTGCCTCTCTCTCTCTCTCTCTCTGCATCTCTATGAATAAATAAATAAAATCTTAAAAAAAAAAAAAAGAAACCACACAACCAATATTTCTTTAATTGAACTGCAGGTTCAGAAAAAAGGAAGTATTATTAATCAGCATTAAATAATCCACATACCCAAGAGTACTTTCACCTGAAGAGTTTAAATGATGATCTCTGTATATTTGAATTGGATTTCTTATAGAAAACAGATTATCCTATCTCACCTTTCATTCAAAGAACAAATGTGGCAAAGTCACAAAATGAAGACTCCTTTCTATTTACTCCCATGCAAAAAAAAGAACTATTTCTCTCCTTCCGAGGATTGACAAGAGTTCAACTCCATCCAACCTCTAAATAAGATCATGCAGAGAATCATTTTCCCATTTGTTGAGTCCAAAAGACTCGCAGGAATTCTCAAACTCTAGACACCTTCATTGAGAAAAACACATCTACCTATGGATGGAATGGATGACTAGTTTGGAGAATATTTGGCTTTGTCTGCATTATTCCAAGTCTAAAATTATAGAATGAGAGTGATTTTGGAATGTTAGGGTTTAGAATTTTATTTTCATCACATTTAAAAACATATAACAGGGAAAGGATGAAAATAAGAGCCATGTCCTGATGTTTGAAAAATCATGTGTACTTGAAAACATTTGCAGATCAAAAATGTTTGTAAACTTATTTTTTTTAAGATTTTATTTATTTATTCATAAGAGACACAGAGAGAGGCAGAGACACAGGCAGAGGGAGAAGCAGGCTCCCCCTCATGGGACTCGATCCCGGGTCTCCAGGGTCAGGCCCTGGGCTGAAGGCAGCACTAAACCACTGAGCCACCTAGGCTGCCCAAATGTTTGTAAACTTAAATGGTAATGGGTAGGGCCCTTATTTTGCATCCCAGGGCCATCTTAATCCATCAGTGTTGAGATTACCAAAGAAAAACTTCCCTTTCATGGTTAGTAGTTTGTCCCTCTCAGCAGATCTGTGATACTTTCTGGCGTCCCACACAGGGAATTATTTAATTTAATTTTTAAGGGCCAGATTCTGCCCGTGGATATGTGTGAGCAATAAATATTGACGTCAATGGAAATTCTGGGTGTGCATCTGAGGGCAGACTATAGTCCTCTCCATACTCCTAACGTGACTGCTGAAATTCTCTTCGTGAAGATTGGTTTGACTTTGGCTTCCTTTCTCTTAAATGCGCACATAATACCAGAGGTGATGCATGAAGGCTGTGCACAAATGAAGAACTTCGCAGCCAGGTTGGATCCTGTGTGGCCTTCTAACCTAAGGAAAGAACTAGATTTTAAGTCCTCTTTGTTCTGTGGTCTGTTATTGCCCTGACGACCAGCCCAAAGCCAGGTTTTTCATTTCCAGATCCATTTCCTAGTTAAAGAAAAAATAAAACTGAGATTCTAATTAATGTTAATTTTTAAAACAGTTGTTAAAAGTATTGGAATGAAAAATAGTGAAAGGGATTATAGGGAAAAGGAGAGAAAATGAGTGGGAAATATCAGTAAGGATGACAAAACATGAGACTCCTAACTCTGAGAAATGAACAAGGGGTAGTGGAAGGGGAGGTGGGCAGGGGGATGGGGTGACTGGGTGATGGGCACTGAGGGGGCACTTGATGGGATGAGCACTCGGTATTGGCAAATCGAACTCCAATTAAAAAATATACAAAAAAATAAATAAAAATAGACATCACCTAAAAAAACAAAAACAAAACAATTTGTCTTTAGCCACTAAATTGTGATATTTTTCATTTGTTGTTTTTCACTGAATTAAAGTGTAAGCCTAATAATTTCAGGACATTTATGAACTTGCATACAAATAAAGACAAATGAGCAAAGTGGCAATCTGGAACCACCTGGAAGCCTGAGGTTCATCCCATAGTTGTCACTCTTCCTTGTCTGATCTCCACCCCACCTTGTCCACACACAGACACACAAAACCACACATATACAGTTAGACACCAAGACCTTTCAATTCTATCTCCTTAATAACTCATGAGTTTCTCCCTTCTTCAGCTCCACTATCTTTTAGCCTTGTTCATTTTTTCCCCCAATTATAATAGTCTCATTGTTCTGGTCTCTTATTCCCCTATCTTGAACATGATCCATTTTCTACACAGGTGGTAGAATGATCCTTTTAAACTTCTAATCTAAGAATGATGTTCTCATTAATATAATCCAATGGCTTTCCATTAGCTTCAGGCAATATCTGAAGTCCATTATCTGAACTCTTCCCAAATGGCAAATTCAGTAGTTATCTAGATCCCCTCTACCAACCCATCCATCAAGTTCAGTAAGATTTAGAAACTTGGAATTAAGCTCTGAATTCTTTACAATTTGTGTAAAACTCTAAGTGATAACAAACATGGTATTTTGTAGAATGGGTGCAATGCATAATTTAAAAACTGAAAATATACACACCGTATTTGTTTCAAAGAGCTACTAAGGAAAGACATAACTTTTATCCCAAAGGAATGGTTTTGTGTGTGTGTGTGTGATTGTATAGGCCTTGAATTAACTCAGATATCTAAGAACCAGGAGTTTACATCAAGAACTGATTATCAAACTTTGACTGAATTTTGGCGTTTGTTATCAAAATCAACTTGCAAATAATTTCTGCTTTTATTTTTCTCCACAGCACCAATCACCATCTAACAAAGTGTATGTTTTATTTAGTTAGTTTTTCTCTTCCTTTCTAAAATGGCCATTGTAATTTTCTGTAGCAATTAAAGCAGTGCCTGATATATACTGAATCCCCAAGGAAGTGTGTTCTGGATGAATGAGAGAACTCACTCAGGAATAACTTGGAGCATTTGGGAAGCTCTACTGCAACAAGACCTCCCCAAAACAGTAAATCATTATCAGAATATTCTCTTCTCACATGAATTTAAATATCTATAAATGCTAAATAAAATTTCAGTATACATGTTTAAATGAGAAAGACACAAACCAATAAATAGATGACTAGGATTAGAAAAAATATTTCAAAAAATTTAATGTGGAGATCAAAGATGTAAAAATATTAATAAATTTTCTAAAAATCATTCTTTCACCTGTACATTGTTGTACCTTATTTAATCATGATGATGATGATAGTTTTATATAGGTTGTATCTCAATATTATCAAAATGTGATCAAAGATCTATCTGCATCAAAAACATCTGAGGTGCTTACTGGTAAAAATGGAATTTCCTGCCTCCCCTTAAGAGCTCCAGGGCTGTGGCCTATAAGTCTGCATTTTTCTAACAAGTTCCTCAGGGGAGCCTTATGCTTACTTACATTTGAAAACTATTGCTTTAGTCCCTCACTCTGCAAAACCCAATGCAGCCCTCAGTCTCACTGAGTACAGATAATCTTTCAATTCAAACAAATGGATTTTGCCTTAACTAGAGATTCAAAAAACATATTTTCTCCTTGTACTAGTAATAAGACTTCAGAGATGTTATTTACAGACCAACATTGCTATCGGTGATAAAAAAATATCTTTTTAAATTATTAGTTCTTAGCAGCATCGTGTAATAGTATCCCATAAAATCAGAAAATGAAATAGAAGTTCTAGAGTATCTTAACCTTCTTTCATATATTCCAAGAGACACAGAGCTACAACTAAACTTATTAATAAGCTCCTACTACGTAGCACAGAAAATCACATTCACCACTTCCTTTCACCTGAACAGTTGTGAAATAAGGGTAAACAATCTTGTTACTTGTCCAGAATCACCTGCAGAACAAAAACTGAACAAATGATTCCAGAGACTCTCAGTCCACAATTATTTCTAGAATACTCACAGCTTACTCAATCTATAAATGCATTCTTTAAAGCCACAGCCACTGCCTCGTGTGATTTTGGCCTAATTTGCTGTTCCTTAAAAAGTAGAGTTGCTCTGATATTTAAAAAAAAAAAAAAAAAGGAAGGACACAAAGTCTCCTACACATGTTCTTTTTGGTATTCTGTGCTCCATTCCTTATTGTGATGCTTCTTGATAGCTCAGCCAGCATATTTGTCTTTCTCAGCTGCTTTTAATTTACCCTTTTATGGGGGCATGAATGTCATTATTATGTCCCGAATCCAAATGTCTTGATGTTGCAGTTGTGCCGTATCATTTTTTTTTTCTGGTCTCTTTACCATATTCTCTTTGAATAAAGGACGTGTCACTCTGTTAATTAACTTAAAACAAAATTCACTATAGGTTTTGAATTCTCTGGACTTTCCTTTTAAAAGTTCTTTAACCTACTCAAAAGTTGCTTTAATCTTTGTTACATGCATAAGCTCAAATGCTAAGAATCCTGAAGTTTCCAAACAAACCCTTTCAGACAGTGTTATGAAAGTATGTTCTTCAGATCATCTCAGTATCAAGACATGTAGAAAAAGTGGGAAGAGGAGAGAGAAAGGGTTAGTGGTCAAATAAAACCACACTTTATATTCACTTCATTAAAATTCATATATATATCAGCATATTAAAAGCTCTAATAAGTCCTTCAGTGAAAAAATGGTTTTACTCAATATGTCCCAAACGAGCTTCACCATGTAACCTTTCCTCTCTCCAATGAACACCTAATAATATCCCACAGAATTTACTATATGGTAAAATTAGAAAACCCAGTAAGTATATAATGCCTACTATAAAATAAATGTCAATAAATGTCATGATTCAGCTAACCCATTATTCTAAAGATGGCAAGCTGTGGTCAAATGTGTTCAGTCCAAAGCACCTCCACTGACCCCAGAAATAATGTCAGTTTATATTTTCAATGAAAAATTCAGTAAATTCTCAGGAACCTGAGCATCAACAGTTCTGAAATGCTACAATTTCAGGATATCTTAAAGCATAATCAGTGATGGTTTAGAGACACCATAATGTGAGGTAAGGAGCCCAACTGACTTTTAGAGTCAAGCATTCAAAATCAACCTGGTCCTTTAGCTATCCTATGCATAGTTTCTGAAGATGTAAATTAAGGATATCACCATCAATTTCTGCTAAGTTGTTGTAAGAATTAGAAATAACACACCTAGGACATAGAAGGCACTAAAAAAATAGATTCAGTACTTTTGTAATTCCAATTAGACTTGTTGACTTCTGAGAAATTTAAATTATATAACATAGGGCAGCCCAGGTAGCTCAGCAGTTTAGTGCCACCTTCAACCCAGGGCATGATCCTGCAGACCCAGGATCGAGTCCCATGTCGGGCTCCCAGCATGGAGCCTGCTTCTCTCTCTGCTTGTGTCTCTGCCTCTCTCTCTCTCCCTGTGTCTCTCATGAATAAAGAAATAAAATCTTTAAAAAAATTAGATAATATAGATTTGGCCATGCAAGCTCACTTCATTCTCCAAGACGGGCATTTCTTAAAAAGTGTAGCCCATTCAACCTCCCAAAAATTCCTCTCTCAGCTATATAACTAGCTATCTATCATAATTATTATAGTTTCTGCATAATATTTTCCTGAAAAGAACCTAATAACTTTAAATTTTTTTAACTGAATAAATTATACATTCTCATAGTTTAAGAAGCAAAACATGAATCATAAGTAGGCATATAAAGTTTCCCTCTCAATCTTTTATCCATCCTACTCTCCGGCCTGCAACCATTCCTAGATCATCACTTTTGTTTTTGTTTCCCTCTTGAATTTATGTAAATGCATGCTATTATCAATGCATATATTTTTTCATTTTTTTGAATTATTTAAGTGTTTAGTAGATTGATTTTCATTCTTTCTTGACTGAGATAGTTATTTAAGGCTCCAAATTTTTCTATGAGCACTGCTTTAGCTTATGCCATAGATTGACATCTTGTATTTTCATTACCACTGTTTTCTAGAAATATTTTACTTAAGATTATTTAATTTTCTGTTTGACTCTGGAATTGTTTAAGAGAGATTTTTTTGAGGGTTTTTTTTTAGGATGGAATATTTCATGTCATATGTATTTGAAACACTCACAAAAATGGAAACAAGTGAACAGAATGTAGATTCACGAGGATAGCTACAGAAATGCCCTCACCTCTCCTTTCCTTCCCAGTTTCTGTGATATTTAAACCCAAGAGGTCCCCTAGGGAGCCAATAGGAGAGCACAGCTCCAAATGAACCAGATCCATGAAGCCTGCCCTGAAGCACAGATACTCTCCAGCAGCCTGAGAAGGAGCATTTTCTTTTCTTCTTCTTCTTTTTTTTTTTTTTTTTGAATGACACTTATGAGGGTTTTATCTTTTTTTTTTTTAGTTCAATTTGCCAACATATATATATATATATCATATCACCCAGTGCTCATCCCATCAAGTGCCCCCCTCAATGCCTGTCACCCAGTCACCCCAACTCTCCACCCACCTCCCTTTCCACCACCCTTGTTCGTTTCCCAGAGTTAGGAGTCTCTCGTGTTCTGTCATCCTCACTGATATTTTCGATTTTTTGAGTTTTTATTTCTTGGGTTTTTTCCAGGTTTCATTGCTATTGTATTTTTTGTATTAATTTCTAGTTTTTTTACATTATATACTAATTCTTCAGGGATTATATTAAGATTTTCTTTGCGAACTTTTTACAATCAGGTTCAGAGAATGTTCCATGGAACAATCAAAAAGATGGTATATTCCCTACTTCAAAGTAAAAGCATATATACATATTTATATACATATACATTTCTGAATTTACACGTATTTTTGGTGTCTACTTGATTTCTATTGAACTGAGAGGTGAAGTAGTGAATACCAGTGTTTCTAATTATTTTCCTTTTCTCTCTTAAATCTCCTGTCATTTTAGCTCTTAAATTTCTGCTTTAGGAAAATTTTTAGGGTTATTTGGCACGTAGGTATTTACAGCTGTTATTGCACTTTGTATTTATTAGCATGGTAAATTCTGCTTTGTCTTACTTAATGCTTTTTAGCCATTCACTTTTCCTGGTATTTCTATTTGACTCCTACTCTTTTTGATATTTGCCTACTATACTTTTAAACAGTTTTAATTCACATATCATACAATTCAACCATTTAAACTGTACAATTCAATGGTTTTTGGAATATTCACACAACTGTGCAACCATCACCACATTCCATTGTGGGAAATATCAGAAAGGGAGACAGAACATAAAGACTCCTAACTCTGGGAAACGAACTAGAGGTGGTGGAAGGGGTGGAGAGAGGGGGATGGGGGTGAATGGGTGACAGGCACAGAGGGGGGCACTTGACGGGATGAGCACTGGGTGTTATTCTGTATGTTGGCAAATTGAACACCAATAAAAAATAAATTTATTATAAAAAAACAGAACATTGTCATCACCTCAAACAGAAACTCTGTACTCATCAGCAGCCATTCCCCATTTCCTTCCAAGCCTCTAGCCCTAAAAGACCACCAATCTACTTGCTGTCTCCACTGATTTGACTATTCTGGACTTATTATATAAATGGAATCACACAATAATGTGGCATTTGTGACTAGCTTAGCATAACGTTTTCAAGATTGATCCATGTTGTAGCATGGATCTGTTAATCCACTCATCATTTTTGAGTATTTGGGTTTTTCTACTTTCAGGCTATTATGACAAATGCTGCTATGAATATTTGTATACTAGTTTTTGTGTGGACATTCTAATACACTTTTCATATGCTTTTGTCTTAAGTCTAGCTGAATCACATTTTAAAGTACTTTTTTCATATACAACATAGTATGGTTTTGCCTTAATGCTGCAATCCAAAGATTATTTTTACTAGATGAGTAAAGTCCATACAAAACCAGATTAAGAAGAAAATTAAAATCTATAATATACCACTCTGATATAAACAGTATCTTTTACCTATCTTCTTCAGATCTTCATAAAATTATAAAAAATAATATATATACATATATGTATGTATATATATATCTCCTTTTTTGAAACAAAATTGAAATCACTGAGCAGTTGGTTTTGCAATATGGTGGTTTTTCTCTCAATATCATGTCATTAATATTTTTCCTTTTCATAAAAAAGACAATTTAATAGCTCCATAACATTCCACTGAACATACAATAGTACATAATTTAAAATTTTGTTCTTTTATCCAGCATTCTAGTATATCTTATCAACAATGAAAATAATTCTGTAACTAAAATTTACTGAATCTTAATGCATGTCAGGTACTTTTCAACGTGCTTTACTTATTTAGTTCTCACAACAACACTACAGAGTTTAATTTGTTGCCAATTTTAGAGATGAGAAAATGAGATCTGGGGCTGTTAAATAACTTTGCCAATTGAAGCTAAGAATGTCCTTAGCAATGTGGTACTCTTCTACTTTATTAAATCATCATTATATAGTCTATGTCTTACACACTTCTTAGTTTATCTCTCTGAATTGACTGATGAAACATTTGCACCTGGGACAATCCATACTGTGGGACACTGAAATATCTTCCAGGAATTGTGTTTTCCCTAAACTGTAAAAATTGGAATAAAGAATAAATGTTTTTCTTCCCCACAGGGGAAAAAAAACATCCTTTTGATTAAAGAACATTTACATCCTCTGAATCCCTATAGAGGTAACAAGTACAGCCTCTTTTACATTGTTAGGGGCATTTGGTTATTTCAATAATATTAGAAGTTCCATGTCTTTAATATGTTTTTAGTTTTCTCTAAAAATTCTGGAAAATAACTGATCCATCCCAATTAGTTCTATGGTAAACTAGCCTTCTCTTCTCACAATCTAATTATCTCCATTTACAAAAATTACAAGTTCAAAAATTTTTATTTTGCCACAAGGTTCAAATTTCTTTTTACAGTACTTTGCAATAGTAATCTCCATAAAATATTTCCTTAAACACAACATAACTAATACATAGAGATATCCCTTTATTATAATACTCCCTCACAATTAAATAGGGTTTTATAATTTGCAAAGTACTTCTATGTACATTATTTTATTTAACTTGAAAACAATCCTATGGTTTAGCTAGCTAGAAATCATTATCCCCATTTTACAGAGAAGAAAATGGGCTCACAGGAATTAAGTGGCATGTCTTAAATCAAAACACAAGTAAGTAAAGGAACTAGAAATGAACGGCAGGTCTTCTGCCTTTAAAAAAAGGCAGATAGGAAAAGTCACTGTCTTCTCATAAAGCGGCCAAAACACTGAAGTAGCAGTCGGGAGCTTCTATAGCGGTAACTTAACTGTTGGTGGCTCTATTCCTCCCACGGAGCCTGTCTTTTTCATCTTTTCCATTTTCAAATATGATCCAGTCTTATCCCTTCATCATTAAATTCCGATGCAAGATACAAGTAACTGAAAAATACACACCTCAAATCATAAGTGACTGTAAACGACAAAGAACAAACAGGGCTGATGGAGGGAAGTGGGTGGGGGATGGGCGAGATGGGTGATGGGCATTAAAGAGGGCATTGGTGATGGGCACTGGGTGTTGAATGTTAAGTGATGAATCACTGAATTCTACTAAAGAAACCAATATTGCGCTGTACGTTAACTAACAACATTTAAATTTAAAAAAATACACACTTCATATTTTTAAAGAGCCTATATGCTTAGCAAATATGCTGGATTTCAATTCTATTGCTTTTTTTTATCCTTTCTTTCACAGGGCTTAATCTCTCTTATTATGATTACCTTAATATAATATAATATAACATAACAAAATATATATATATAAATGCTTCTTACATGCCTCTTTTATTTTTAATTCCTCTTTATTACCTGAATCATTAAAGAATGCAAAACATCTCTTATATTGATATTGATGTTTGTAGAAACAATTAGTTTTTAAAAAGTTTAAAATAGCAAACCACTCCATTTATCACATTTAGAAAATCTATTCTGAAATCTCTGCCAGAATAAAAATCTTAGAATCAGCTTATGATAACCATTTTATTGATGTAGATATTAACAGGGTTTGTGGGCAAGTTACATACACACAAGTTAATGACATTTTATCAATATTTCACCAACCATTTTTTAAGTGCTAGAGTTCTCATGAACTGCTTTAAGAAGAACAATTCTAATTTTAATGTAAAAGTGATGTAAATTTAAAAATTAAAAAATAATATGTTTAAACCCCTATTACTTTTTCCAAGGTTTAATTATATAATACTTACAATAGCTGCCACTTACTTGAGGACTTACAATAAACTGGACACTGTGCTAAACTCTAAACATACATATTACTTAATCCTCACATCAATCCTATGAAATGGATACTATTATTATCCCCATTTTATAGCTGAGGCTTAAAGAATTGATTCCAAAGTCCAGCTAATAAAGTCAGAATTTCTTTCTAGTCTTGCTGGCTTTTCTGACTCCTACATTTAAGAAATTATTACTCTTTGCTAATTTTTTAACATGTTTCATGTTCTTTTCCCTGACATTAATCTGATAATAGTCTAGGCATCTTTTGAAATAGACTATTCAAACTTTCCCTTAAGCAGATACATTAGTTCTGAGAGGCTAACTATACCATTATAAGTTAATCACGTTCTACTCTGACAATGTAATTTAAAAAAAAATTTTCTCATTGGTTTTCTAGCCTTTAATCACTTCTTAGCTAATTCAGAAAATGAGTTAGTGTTCTCTCCATAGACTCCTTTTCTTTAAAAAAAAAAATTTTAAATTCATCTATACATGAGAGACAGAGAGAAGCAGAGACATAGGCAGAGGGAGAAACAGGCTCCCTATGGGAAACCTGATGCAGGACTCGATCCCAGTACCCCAAGACCATGACCTTAGCCAAAGGTACACACTCAACCACTAAGCCACCCAGGTGCCCCTACAGACTCCTTTCCTATAAGAATGATGTCTTCCTCTACCTCAACCAACACTAATATTTTTAATTTCACATTTGTTATTATGAGTAGTTTTAAATATTTTTATAGTGATTGGCATTTATTCTTAGATCAATATTTAACATTTTGCTTTAGTTACTCTGGAAATCAAGAACATATATTCAACTTCTTTTTCTCCATGGCTTCTAGCATTGTGCCTTGTATACATTTGATTTTTTGTCAATAAATGGTTGTTTAATAAAAGACTACTCAAAATCCCAAGAACATACCCATTGGAATTTTCATGGAACTGTATATGAACATTCAACATGTATCTCTCAGGGACTTGCACACTGAACATACTAGGTTTTCTTGGAATGAAGAAGGGGAACAAAGTGAACACTAAGTATCTCCTGGATTCATCTTTCTAAGAAGGCATCCCACTAGCCTTTTTGCAGATACTAATATTCCACAGAGAAGCAAGATAGGACTAATTGTAAAGAAACTTTCTTAGTGCTTAAATATGTTTTGCTTTTTCAAAGAGGACATAACAATTTTTCTCTAACTCCTGTAAAATAACATTCCTCTCTAAATGAAGAAATTATAAATAACTGAAGCAGATGACATTGCATGTTTCTTCTTTGAGAGATGCTTCAAAGCTACTGAACAGTTAAAAGAAGACACTGTCATTGTGAACTACAAGACAGGAAACAGCTAAGAACAAAGAAATAGAGATACAAAACTAGGCAGTTGGAGAACAGACTTGTGCTGAGAGGATCTGAGAGTCTGTTAAAAAGCTTATTGTGTTCAGAGATTAGCAGGAAAGTGCTAAGGAGTTATTTCATAACTTCATACTAACCAGCACAAATTTTAAAAAGGCATACTGAAAATGATCTGCTGCAACCCACAAGGAAGAGAAAGAGGAGACACCGTTTAGAGAAAAAAATCAGTTACTTTAGTAACACAGTATACCTATCCTATTTAGAAATCTGTTTCTTCTAATTTCTCTCTATATATTACTTCATGGCTAATTTATAGATAACAATCATAATTCTACTAAAAATATAAGCATATAGCAATGGAATATTGTTTTTCTTCATTGTCTATGCCTAAAATCTAATTATTACCTTAAAGCGAGACCATATTAGCAACTACCATTCAGCCACCAAAAATTAAAAGACCTAAAGAGAATTTTTAAATCCCTCTTGGATTTATCCTACAGCCTTAATCCTAACATGAAGTGGTTTCTTAAATTGGATACTCCTGTAATTGACACTTTTAGTTCTTAAAGTGTTAAATGATGTATCACATTTTCAATAAAATTAAACTGTATCTTCTCATTCATTTTCCAATTCATATTCTTCCTTCAAAACTCAGATACTTCCCTATTTCCCAGACAAAGTTACTCCAGGTCCCCACATCTGAGAGTGGAGCACTTATTCTCTTCTTGTATTGTTGTAGATCTGCCTGTCAGTCACATCCACAGGCAGCAGACTTATCTGGGACTAAAACACTGATGTGTTCACCTCCACACTGTTAGTGCCTACCTCTGTACTAAACAGAATGGGGCCTCAATAAACTTTTTGGAGTATACATATTATTTAATTGTATAATTTTTTTCAACTGAACAGAAGATACTTCATTTCCAGGAGACAGCATTTTGCAGGATACTAGTAGGAGCAATGAACTCAAGAGTCCAAAGCCTAGGCATTTTAGTCTCATCTAGGCAACTGTGTGTCCTTGAATATGTAGCCTCAGCTTATCTACATGTAATGTGGCAGGCTTGGACTTGATTCCTATAACACTCCCAGCTATAAATGTATATTTAATTTGGATTTTTTTTATCTGGTTAATTTTTTATCTGGTTATGAGTTTCTTGGAATTCTTGCCTAGAGTACTCAATGCCGAAATGATTTCAGCCAGGCAAACAAAAGTTATTCCCAACTGGCATGGAGTGGAATGGATTATTCCCCAGCCAAAAATGGGGTGACTCCAAGATGGAATGATAATGCTAAACAGGAAGCTCTTGTGTCTTATGGGGCTAGCTCTTTACTGGCTCTTCTTATAAGTAAAACAATGGAACAAAGTGGCAGCATTCAATGACCCGCAAACACTCCAGAATGTGTTTTGGCTGCACAACAAATGTGGGCCCTGTTCTTCTCTTTCATTAGCCTCTCGAACAGAGGTTGAAAACGACATGAAGAAAAATTCTCCATACACTGGATTAGATATTGCTAGCACATGAGTAAGAAAAAAAGAAAAAAAAAGGAAAAAGAACGCATACAGATACAATTAATTTGGAAGAAATAAAAGTAGAGGCGCCTGAGTGGCACAGACTCTTGGTTTCAGCTCAAGTTATGATCTCAGGGTCATGAGATTGGGCCCCACATCACATTCTACATTCAGCTTGGAGCCTGCTTAAGATTATCTCTCCCTCTCCCTCTGCCCCACCTGCTCATGCTCCCTCTCACTCTCTAAAATAAATAATTAAATCTTGAAAAAAAAAAAAAAAGAAATAAAAGTACTAAACATCACTGTTGAATATGAGACTGGTTGTGTGTGGTACCATGAAAATTAGATTCTTGAATCTACTCATATGGAGAATCAAGAAATACAAGCCTGGGAGAAAGAGATCTGATGGATTCAGGAGCATAAATAATCTTTAAGGAAAACAGGACAATTTATTCCCTAAAAATTCATATACTAGCTAGTTAGTGTCATGAGGAAATATCTCTAAAACACCATATATAGAATTATCTGACTCAAAGACACAAGAATGTTAATTTGGGGGTTACTTCTCCTAAGAAAATATTATCATGAAGCTACTTTAGAAGAAAAAGGCGTGCTCCTTAGTATTAGTTTCTTGTAGTTAGCATACACTCTTCTTTTGAGTAGGTTCACTTGAAAAGGAGATTAGTTTTCAGCTCCTGGTTGGCTTTTCAGCTCAAAATTACCTCTAAAGAGAAAGGAGCAGCAGCCACAGAACAAATGTGGAAACTGCTCCTCAAAGTGTGTGCAGAAGCTCACTATACTTGACAAGTATACCATGACAGGTATAACTCCTTGCCTTAGGAACACAAGATAATAAGCATCCTTTCCTCTTCTAAAATGACGTATGACTTCAATGCACAAGGAAGAGTAAGATTTATCAAGAAGACTCATCTATATGATGATGTATAGAGTCGTACTTTCACAAATGTTTTCAGGAAATATGGAAATTGGCCATTGAAAAAGTTTTTACTGGGCAGCCTGGGTAGCTCAGAGGTTTAGCGCTGCCTTCAGCCCAGGGCCTGATCCTGGAGACCCGGGATTGAGTCCCACGTTGGGCTCCCTGCATGGAGCCTGCTTCTCCCTCTGCCTGTGTCTCTGCCTCTCTCTTTCTCTCTCTCTCTCTCTCTCTCTCTCTCTGTGTGTGTCTCTCATGAATAAATAAATAAAATCTTTAAAAAAAAAGTTTTTACTGCATTAAAATAACATTTTATTTAAATCTTGATGTTAGCAGAAAAACAATATTTTTATTCCATTTGTCTTTTATTAATGGATTAGGAAACCCAAACATTCTATTGAGATTACCCAAAAGATTCATAAAAGCATCATTCAATTTTTCAATATTAATCACTTTTCCTTTCATAAAACAGCAATATCTGACAAGTTTGTAAAGGATCACAAATTTACTTGTGAAATACAAATCACAATGTATGTAGAGAGAAAGAAGGTAATTTTTTGACAAATTTAAGATAAAATATTATTTTACAATATCCCAAATTAAAAATTAGGAATGTTTCTGGACCCACTTGATCATTCTCTTATAGCATCTCTTGAAGAGTACAAGTTCTTAATTTTAAGGAAGTGCAATTTTTCAACTTTTTACTTCAAAACTCATGCTATTGACCAAACTCAAGGTCATCGAGAATTTCTTCCATGTTATCTTCTAGAAGTTTTACAGTTTAATGTTTTACTCTTGGATCTATCATTCATTCTCTGTGAAAGGTGGAGGGTCTGTTTCTAGATTCTTTTTTTTTTTTAAATATGGATGACTAGTTATTCCAGTAGAATGTGCTAAAAAGACTAACCTTTCTCCATTGAATTACCTTTCCTCTTGTCAAAGACCAGATCAAGTATTTGTGTGGGTCTACTCCTGAGCATCTCCATTCCATCTCTATTCTGCATCACAAAAAAATGCAGTGTATCTTGTGATGGAATACTACATTATCTTGATTATCACATTATCTTGATTACTGCCACCTTACAGTAAGTCTTAAAGCTGGGTTCTCTGACTTGTGCTGGCTATTCTAGATCTTCTGCCTTTCCATATAAACACTGGTGTGTAATTAATTTTGAGTTAATAATTTTGTATCCTTTGTCTTAAAGAAAGCAAATAAAATTCTACAAACTACAGATCCCACAAAGCCAGAATGTGCCTTTATGTGACAATTCAAGCTGCAAGTGTAGATTAAAACGTGGAGGGATCCCTGGGTGGCGCAGCGGTTTGGCGCCTGCCTTTGGCCCAGGGCGCGATCCTGGAGACTCGGGATCGAATCCCACGTCGGGTTCCCGGTGCATGGAGCCTGCTTCTCCCTCTGCCTGTGTCTCTGCCTCTCTCTCTCTCTCTCTCTCTCTCTCTGTGACTATCATAAATAAATTAAAAAATTAAAAAAATATTTAAAACGTGGAGGAAGACAACAGAAGGTGAGGCCCTGATGTATATCCTCACACAAGCAAAAGACAGAGATGAGGAAAAAGAACCAGAAAAAGAAAGATTGAGATCCTCCAAGTTGCTCAACAATTCTAATTCCAAACCACATCTGCAGGCACATACATATATCTCTAATTCTAGTGTACAAAATAAAGGTATAGTACTTCCTTCCCTGTAAACTATTTTTATTATTTGAAGGCACCAGAGACTGCCAACAAATTTGAAGAAAATTGCTCCTGTGCTTTTTTCCCTTTTAATATGCCAAACAGTTCTTAACTTCTGAAACAAGTGATAACCAGAATTTTTATGTAAGAGTAAAAATTCAAAGATCATTAGCTCCACTTCTTTCATGAAGACCTCCTCGATTCCGGTAGGCCAACTCAGACTATTTTCTAATATAGCCCTAATCACAGTGAGCTACAATGGTTTGCACATTTGTCTCCTTATCGTACTATACTTTCAGGGAAAGCAGGGATCAAATCAAGTCTTACCTACATATCCCCAGTGGATAGCACAGCACTAGCACATGATAGGTGCTCAGATATGGGTTGTATGAATATTCACAAAAGGCAGATACTATAATACCAAATTTATAAACGAGGAAGCTGAGGATTGCCCCAGGGTACATTGAAGCAAATGGCAAAGCTGAAATCCAGGTCTCTCAACTCTAAAACTGTCTCCCTGATATATTAATAATCAATCACTGTAACAATAATATATTTTACAACATGAATCACCTGAGAACCAACTGGCTATTCCAGATGCACAAAATGTTATTTTTCCCTGCTGCATAGTACAATTAATCACTTCTTACTCCCACCATACTTTCACTCACCCAGATTATCTGTGAAGTTTTATCTACAGATCTGTAAATTTTCTTCATACCAAGGAAAGGAATGACTAACCTGTAACAGCTGAAGCCACTACATTCAAAGGAAATAAGCCAAAAACTAAAGAAATTGTAGGATGGTTGCATTTCTCCTGTTCAGATGCCTAACAGAGACTAAAACTGCTCTAGGGAAAAAGTGTGGCAAGCATGTTCATTTTCCCATGCCCCTATAATCTCTATAAACACTCTATTTCCTTCAAAGCCTCAGCCCTCACACACATACACATACACACACACACACACACACACACACAAACACACTCCAGGTGCATGAAAAACTTAAGTCCTGACAACAATCATGAAACTTAAAGATTTGCTTCTTTTGAAATCTATTTAGCTCTTTTTCACTTTGTATTGTGATAGTACCCAAGACATGTGCTTATTTATGGAAGATTCCCTAAAGGACAATCTCTTTATTAATAATAACAACATAATAATTATAATAATACAACATAGCTAACATTCATTGAGTGTATGGCTTTGTATTAAGCACTTCATATTAGCTAATCTAAACCCACAAACCATGTAAGATATTATTTTCCCTATTTCACAAATGAGAATGAGATTAAGTAGTTTGTCCAGGCTCCATACAACTAGTACATGGTCAGCACAGGATCAAAACCTGGGTCTGTTTAGCCCCCAAATTTCTGCTCACATCTACTCTCCTACACTGCTTTGAGAAATAAAGAACTTCATAGGTTGGTGATCTCCAAATTTTTTGATTGCATATGAGTAAAAACATTTTTATCACAAATGATCCATATATAAGTATTAATATATATAAAATATATATTTCCATAGATGTAATATATATATATATATTACACATGCACTTACTGTAGTTATATTTTAGTTACATTATGAAATATAGGTCAAAATAGAAATTTTTAATTAACCAGCTAAAAATTAAATAAGCAATATTTTAAAGTTGTTTTATTTTGATAATGGTTTAAAAACTTTTTTGCTCCTATTTTTAAAATAGTATTAATATGTGAGTATTATTAAACTTTCAATAAGACATATTATTCAAAATAATATGTAAACTTGATTACCTACAATTTTCAAATATTCTTGATAATTCAGAAATTTTTTGGATTTCTTGTCAGATTATTTTTACCAAATCATGTGGCTGACTAAGATTGTATGTAACTGTTGAATCACTAAATTGTACATCTGAAACTAATATTACATAGTATGTTAACTAAGTGGAATATAAATAAAAACTTTTTTTAAAAAGACAAACTGTCAGCTTTGCAATTTTCTTTTTGTTCCTTTGTGCTGGCATCACTAGAACCATATTTAATCCAACTTTTATAAAAAAAAATCTCTTTAAATCTACTGAACTGGGCACATGTGAACTGCAGTATGCTGAAATATACTGAAAATAACCTAACAGATAATATACATTATCAATTCCTCCCAATTATGAAAATTCTCACTCCATTCTCAGAATAAATAAAAATGTATAAAACTAAAAATTGTCTGACAGTAATTAATAATTAGCAAAACTCCTCCACTCAATGGGGTTTTATCTGCACATCTCCTGGAATGTCTATACACCTTCCCACACACCTGCCTGGTCCTTGTAGATCACTGACCTAAATTCTCTAAAAGATACCACTGGTAGACCTGTGTAGAACAGTCAGCATTTAATTCACTCCACAAAAAAATCACTTTTATTCAATTATATTTGATGTGATGCCATCAGCCTACTGAAGGAACATAGGAGAAACTCTCTCATAGTAAGAGAACAGGAGAACTAAAGTTAAAATGAATTCAAAGGACTCCTTCCTACATCACCTTTACAGACAATGGCTGAAAAATAAGAAATAATCATATTTCTGCATGTCTCCTAACATAAATACTCCTAGAAATAAGGAAGTTCATTCTGTGATTCACACAAAGCTTCCATCACCTTGGGAGAAAATCAATTGATGCTCCCAAATCTAATTTTGAGAGAAGCAGAACACGAGCACTTTTTAAAAACATCCTTTAGTGATTATTCTAATTGTCAATACAACAAAATGTACAGTTTGTATAATTATATTCTTTTTTATGTTTTGTATTTTCTGATCATATTTACTGAAATGTAATTTATGTCTGTTAAATATAGAAGATATTTAACGTAAGACATTGAGTTTGTAAATAACTTTTTTTTCACTCATGTGATGGTTTATAAGAGGATCTTTCAGCAACTGAGTGTATCCTTATACTTAAAACCATAAAGCAGCTGGAGAAAAGGGAAACTTCTAGTCATTTATTTAACCTCATGGCTGTGCGCTTGTATATGGTCACTGACTTTTATGTAGACATTTCATTACGTTGATAATGGCATTAGACTCATTCTAGTATATAGAATACCATCTAATTTCTGTTCTGCTCAGCATCAGAGCTTCATTTAGGATAATCAGGAAAAGTCTAATACCAAGTAATATTCATCTAGTGTGCCATGCCTTCAAGGAACTCAAAATGCTTAACCAAAAAATTATGAACAACACTTCTCATATGTTTCAGACCTTTCTTATCTAGGATACTGAGTGACTCTTTGTGCTTTATTTTACTAATGCTTACACACATCCTACATAACTGAAAAAATCCAAGGTTCAGAGTGGTAGGGACATTTATCATGAAGTTACAAGTTAACAGCAGAGCTCATATATACCTATTACACTAACACATGTAAAAAGGGAAAATAATAGTTTCTCATTAGTTTTATCTTACCATATTATGTTAACTGATATTTAAAAATAGACAAATTTCAGTCCCAAAAAGAAATTGAGCTACCAAGAGTAATATATGCATTTTAAAGAATAGTAAAATTAATCACAAGAATAAATCTAACAGGGATCCCTGGGTGGCGCAGCAGTTTGGCGCCTGCCTTTGGCCCAGGGCGCGATCCTGGAGACCCGGGATCGAATCCCACGTCGGGCTCCCGGTGCATGGAGCCTGCTTCTCCCTCTGCCTGTGTCTCTGCCTCTCTCTCTCTCTCTCTCTCTCTCTGTGTGTGTGACTATCATAAATAAATAAAAATTAAAAAAAAAAGAATAAATCTAACAAATACGGGATAATTACTTACTATATACCAGGTACTGTACTTAAAGCATTATGCACACAGTCTCATTTAATCCTCAAATAATTCTCTTAGATATGTAAGATACAAACACCATTTTATGCCTGAAGAACTCAAAGCTAAAGAGAGGATAAAAACTTTCCCAAGATAAGAAAGCTGGTGTGGTTGTTCTAGAGTCAGACTGTCTGATTCCAAAACTCACATGTTGAACAAACACAACTAGGTAGAATTAAAAACTGCCCAACTACTTGTGTATTTCTGCACCAAGGGACCACTGTGATTCCTTCACTAATAAAGACATGAAGCAGATTAACTTATAAAGTGTTGTCACATTCATTATCTTATTATTCAAACACAGATCAGAATGCCAGTTCTCTAGTTTTAACACTCTCTGAGACAATGATTCCCAAAAGTAACTCTAAAAAGAAAAGCAATGCACATATTACTACCAACCTATTAATGATAGGGACATTGATGGTTGAAACATACTAATGATTACACAGCTGGAAAGTCTCAGCTAAGAGAGACTTTCCCTGACTGCCATATCTAAAGTAGTCTCCGCTCCAAACCTGCCAACCCCATCACTGTCACAGTGATGTCACAGTAGTTTGACTGTTAAGAGATAATGCAGATAAAAAGTGCCCTGGGAGAGATGGAAGACCAGAGCCAGACTCACTAAGTGGAAAAACAAAATTAAAAAAAAAAAAACAAAAACAAAAAACAAAACAAACAAACAAAAAAAAACACTGCTAACTTGCTGCGCAGAGACAAAAGTCGATGGGAAGCAGCCAGGGAAAAGTGAGAGGGGCTGCAAGATACCTAGAATTCAGCAAGCCACATGGGCCAGAGACTGGATATAATAAGACCCCAAATATCACCACAGAGCAGAGCCACACACCACTATAAAACCTGGTTCTGAGCTAGGTACACCAAGAGCAATAGCAATGACAGCCAAACTGCTAGCCTGCTAGGGGAGAATACAGAGGAAGAGAGATACAGAAAAGAAAAACAAAATTTAAAGACTACTAAAATTGCTGGGTCATAGGGCAGTTCTATTTTTAACTCTTTGAACAATTGCACTGCTGGGGATTTACCCCAAAGATACAGATGCAGTGAAACGCCAGAACACCTGCACCCCAATGTTTATAGCAGCAATGTCCACAATAGCCAAACTGTGGAAGGAGCCTCTGTGTCCATCGAAAGATGAATGGATTAAGAAGATGTGGGATATGTATACAATGGAATATTACTCAGTCATTAGAAACGACAAATACCCACCATTTGCTTCGATGTGGATGGAACTGGAGGGTATTATGCTAAGTGAAATAAGTCAATCGGAAAAGGACAAACATTATATGGTCTCATTCATTTGGGGAATATAAAAATTAGTGAAAGGGAATAAAGGGGAAAGGAGAGAAAATGAGTGGGAAATATCAGTGGGGGTGACAAAACATGAGAGACACCTAACTCTGGGAAACAAAAAAGGGGTAATGGAAAGGGAGGTGGGTAGGGGGTTGGGGTGACTGGGTAATGGGCACTGAGGGGGGCATGGCAGGATGAGCAGTGGGTGTCATGCTTTATGTTGGCAAATTGAACTTCAATAAAAAAAATTTTTTTAAAGAAAACACAATAAAGAAAATTAAAATTGAAAAAAAAATAAGTAAAGACTACTAAAAGTGCAAAAAAACATCTTTTTGCAGTATACATGACAAAAGATTACTATCACTTACACATAAAAAGGATCTTATAATTCAATAAGAAATTGACCGATAATCCAAAAAAATGGACCAAAGAAATGGACAATTCATAGAAATAATGACAAAGAACATAAAAAGATCATTACCTCATTAGTAATCAAATGAACTATAATTAGAAACAATGTATCAATTATAACCTATTACACTAACACATGTAAAAAGGGAAAATAATCAGCATTAGCAAAAAGTAAAATAAATTAGTTTTCTCTTACATATTGTTGGTATAAGTATAAACTGACATGACCTTCCTAAAAGTCTATTTACTATTTTATTTTTATTTTTTAATTTTTTTTAAATTATTTTTTTTGTTTTTCTTTTTTTAATTTATTTATGATAGTCACACAGAGAGAGAGAGAGAGAGAGGCAGAGGGAGAAGCAGGCTCCATGCACCGGGAGCCCGACGTGGGATTCGATCCCGGGTCTCCAGGATCGCGCCCTGGGCCAAAGGCAGGCGCTAAACCGCTGCGCCACCCAGGGATCCCTACTATTTTTTTTAAAGTCCATTTACTAAAAATAGTTTAAATGTTCATTCCTTTGACATAGCACTCATACTTCTAGGAAGTATACAAACATACAAATGTAATGATGTTCATCACAACACTGTTTAAAATCATGAAAAATTGGGATCCCTGGGTGGCGCAGTGGTTTGGCTCCTGCCTTTGGCCCAGGGCGCGATCCTGGGGACCCGGGATCGAATCCCACGTCGGCTCCCGGTGCATGGAGCCTGCTTCTCCCTCTGCCTGTGTCTCTGCCTCTCTCTCTCTATCATAAATAAATTTAAAAAAAATCATGAAACATTAAAGATAACCATGATGTCTATCAGTAAAAGATCAGTTAAATAATTACAATATATCCATAAAACACAATTCTAATGTAGCTATTAAAAAGAGTATGAGCCCATATTCTCTGATATAGAAAGATGTTCACAAAATATTAACAGAAATTACAAAATAACAGGCATGTATCATGTTACTTGGTTTGTATAAAGTATGTGTGTTTCCTATATGTTAATAACTTATATATATGTGTATATGAATAGAGAAATGTCCAAAATGATATTAATAAAAAGATTTTTATCACTATAATCAGAAAAATAATAAAGTTATTCTCATTTTGAAAATCATATTTTTAAACTATTAGTTGTCATGGATAAATATCTAGATGTTTATGCACATGAAATAATGAAGTCATTTCATTGAAATGTAAAAAGCAACTATCACCACGATTTTTCAATATTGTTTGTGAGGTTTTTAGAAACTAAAAGGAAAATACTTGGTAAAAACTTAGAAAAGAAATCAAAATCTACCTTTGTCTTTGATCAACAGCTTCTTTCTTACACTGGAAATAAGTTATAAAAAGAAAGAAGTTCACTCTCCATATCAGCAAAGGTATAAAACATTAAAGAAGAAGTTAAAAAAGTCACGTGAAAAAATTTATGAAATATCTTCAAATGACATAAAACAACCGAACAAATAAAGAGATGTAGCATATTCTTAAGAAAAATATCAATTCCCTCCAAATCAGGATATAAATTGAATACAATTCCAATCGGAATCTAGTGATGAGTATTCTTGAACTGGAAGAAATGAGAAACTCATTTCAAAAAGTGATTATATGAGAATAGCTATGAAAACCTTGTGGGAAAAAGTGAGAGAGTAGTTAATAAACCTTACCAGATATCAAAACAGTATAGTATTGGCACAGAAATAAAAAACAGAAAAATGACAGAAAATACGGTTCAGAAAGATGTACATATATATATGTGGGAGTATAATATATAACATATAACCATATATGATGTTTCAATTTAGCAGCAAAAGAATGTTTTATTTTAAAAACAGTGCACTCACAGCATGGAAGAAAATAATGTGATATACTTACATCAAGCTAATATAAACATAAATTCCAGTTTTAGTAAGATATTAAAGCTCTAAATTAAAAACAGAGTAAAAAAAATGAATGATATCCAGGAAAATTATTTGCAATACATATGACAAAGGATTAACATTCCTAATTCACAAAGAATACTCACAAAACAAACTGCAAATCAACAATATGTGAAAATATACTCTCTCTGGCTATCACCAGAAAATTGCAACAATAAGATAATAGTTCTCACCTGTTAGGCCAAGTAAGCTTGAAAAAAATGCTGATATCCAGTGCTAATGAGAATGTCAGGAAATAATTGCTCTCATACACTGCTAGTGAGAATAGGAATTGCTATAATCTTTTCTAAAAATTATCTGGCAATGTGCATCACAATTTTAAATGCAAACCATAAAAAATTCCTAAATTGGACTTCATCAAAATTAAGACCCTTCTCTCTAAAAGAAACTGTTAAGAAAATAAAAAGACGCTGGTGTCTGGATGGCTCAGTTGGCTAAGCAGCAGACTCTAGATTATGGCTCAGGTCACGATCTCAGGATTTCGAGATCAAGCCTGGCACTGGGTTCTGCATTGGGTGTGGAGCCTGCTTAAGATACTCTCTCTCTCTCTCTCTCTCTCTCTCTCTCTTTCACTCTGCTTCTCCTTTCCTATGCCTAAAAAAAAAAAAAAAAAAAAAAAAAAAAGATTCTCTTTCTCCCTCTCCCTCAACCCTCTTCCTCTCAAAAGAAAAAAAAAGGAAAAAGGAAGAAGACAGTCACAGAAAAAAAATATTTGCAAATCACATATCTGAAAAAAGGACTTATAGACAAAATATATACAGAACTCTCACAAAACTCATTATTTTTTTAAATGGGCAAAAGCTTCTTTACCAAAGAATATATATAGATGGCAAATAAACACATAAGAGCTGCTAATACGATTAGTCATAAGGTAAATTGCAAAATAAAAGCATGAGATATACTATATATTTATTAGAGTTGCTAAAATTTAAATGTCAGACAATACTAATTGTTGGCAAAAATGTGGATGAACTAGAACTCTCACATACTGATAGGATATAAGATAGTTTCAGCCACTTTGGAAAACAATCTGACAGCTTTTTTTAAGTCAAACAGACACCATGAAATCAAGCATTCCCACTCCTAGGTACCATACTACCTAAGAGAAAAGAAAAAAATATGTCAACACAAAGAGCTGAGAGCAAACGTTTATAGTGGCTTTATTCATAATCACCAAAAACTAGAAACAAACAAATGTTCATCAACAGAGAAATGGATAAATAAATTGCAGCATATTCACAACATGAAATATCACTCAGCAAGTAAAAGGAATGAAATGCTGAAATATGCAGCAAGTGAATGAATCTCAAAAAAATTATGCTTAGTGAAAGAAATCAGACACACAACCACTTTATTATTCCATTTCTTTGACTTTTGGGAACAAATATCAGTTCAGATACAGCTAAGGACTGGAGGAAGGGAAAGGAGATTGCAAAGGGAGATGAGAAAACTAGGATGAGGGAAATCCGTATCTTGATGGTAGTGGTGGCTATTTGACTCTATGACATACACATTTGTCAAAATTGATGTTTTCTTATAAATTATACCACAAAAAAACTTATTTTGTAAAATTTAAAAATACAAACCTTTTGACCCAGACATCCCTCTTTGAGAAATCTATTCTACAGAAATAAATGTGTCAACATGTATATAAATTAATGTACATTAACAGGGAAAAGGTTAAATAAAGTATCTTATCTTCAATACCACAGAATGTAACATTAAAAGACCTGCAAATTGTCCTCTGAGCATTATGACTTATGGGAACTGAAAGAACAGTTCTCATTCCACTGATTTGAGCTCTTGGTTCAACTAAAGTTAGAAGAATGGGCCACAACACAGAATTGCGAGCTTCTTTTGCTCAATTCATTTGCCACAGTAACACAGTAAAGCTGACTATAGGGACTCCAATTCACTTCGGAATCTAAGACTGAAAGAGGAGGTACAAAACAAAAAGTGGCAGCAATTAACATAACAATAGTCCTCATTGGAAAGCATCTTAGGTAAAGCCATCTATTTATTATGGCTTCAGTTCAGGCTGCCTGGTTATAGAGGGTTGACAATGACTTCACAGCACAAATACATTTTAATTTGACCTCATTTCAAGATCATTCACTATGCTCTATATAACTATGCAGAATGCTGTACAATATGATATCCCTTGTCCTCCAGAAGCTTATGTTCTAAATGGAACCCTAGAAAATACATTGCCCCTTAAGGCTGACTTTTTCATTTGATTATAGGTATCTACCACAAAAGTTCTATTTACATCTCAAAAAAGTACGGGGATGGCAAAAGGAGAGGAGAAATGAATAACTGAATCTGAACCTATGAAAGTTATTAATTAGATGTCAAAATTATCCCAAATGAATTCATTCATCATATACACAGCAGAATATTTCCAACAAATATACAGAACACTATTACATTAAGAATCATAAGAACACAAAGAAATGGAGGAACAGTCCCTGTTCTTTCTTAAAAGCTCCAGGACAAACTGGAAGCTACAGGACAAGCATACATCCATGTGTTGTGAGTCAGTGTGAAAAGTGCATCATGTTACTCATCACCATTTAAAATAGTTCTATCACTGATATTCTACTGGTATTACCCCATCATCTTCTGAAAGCCTTGGAGTTTATTTCAAAAACCCTCTAGATTAGATGAGGCTAACATTATTTCCATTGCTATGTAAATCATTCACATGAAAATATTAAGACATGTTTAATACCATGCAAAAATACAATCTACTTTTCCAAAACTATAAGGAAGAATACTTCAATAAGATATACACATTAAAGAAATATTATTAATTTCTGTAACTGGGCTGTCACTAAGGATCGCAGATTGTTTCCTTTTATTGAATGGTCAGAAGATCTTCAAAGCTAGAATACCATTTGCCTGCATCTGAGGGGTGGCTTGTTTAAGAGAGATCATGAGCCGGAATGCAGAATGTGAAGACATACCTCTCACCTCAACACAGACAGTCACGTTAGTTAAGCTATGGAATAACTAAGAATGAGGGCTTGCTGGTGAGGTGGAGGCAACACCCACCAATTTTAGTATATGTGCTACCGAAGCAAGCACAACACCCATCATTTTAAAAAGGCTTTTAGCTATCTGATATTTCAGTCACTTAATTAATTTCCTACTATGCTGACTTTATTTTTTCCCATACTACCATCTTAGTAATCCAATGTTAAAATAAAAAATATACCACTAACTGACCAGGAAACAATTATGATACACTGCTAACCATATACATGAAATTCTGTAAACAATTGAAGAGAAGGGTTGAGGGGAGGGCAGAAGTGTAAAGAAAATTATCTCTTTCTGAGATTGTGGAGGCCCAGTTTCCTCATACTGTTCCACATAAATACTTTCATTGCAGACATTTCAAAGATTATGCCAGAGTTATACAAAATAAGTGGAACATCACCAAGCAGAAATCCTGGAGTAGGTGTTCTGAACATGCTGGTATAGAAAGTCACTTCATTTGAGAGGTCTCTGCCCCTTCAACCTCACCCTCCTTACCAATATACATTCATCACTGAAAAGGGAAATATTTACAAAAGTTAGTTTAGTTATGTTTAAATATTATGTTTAGCTGTCTGGAGACCATGTTCTCAAAATTTATACAAGAAATCAAGGATTAAACTTCATAACAATTAGGAAACCACACTGTGTAAAATCAAAGACTTAGTTAAAGGACATTAAAATAGCTTTACCATTGGTGCTAAATTGAAGTGAGTACATCTCTTCCCAACACCTGGACCAAAACCTTCTGAACTTTCATATAAACAAACTGGTGCACACGAAGTGCTCTGTCTGTGGCTAGGTACCACCTCTGTACACGCATTTGGGTGAAAAATGTGGAAAAGGCCTGAGGACTCTTTGAAGCAGCTTGGGAGAAGTGAGAGCAGGAAAGAGGCTCTTCTCTAGGGTAAGTTTGTTTAGTGGAAAGTAAGCAAGTTGTCAGGGTAAAAGTTGACAATGTTGATTCCAACAGTTTGAACTGCGAATAAACATCCAAAGGGATTATGTTACTGAGAATTAGAAAAGATTCCACTGAACCCAATAGAACACTTGTGTTTTCAAAGATAATATGCCTTCAAGCCACACTCTGGATCCACAGTTTAGGGTTAGAATTACCTTAAGCCCTGTCTATGCCACATTAAAGAGCATGGGGTTTGACCCCTTTAATATGGACCTATAATTAAAATAAGGATGAAATAAAAATATTTCATTTCTAATAACGGAATTTAAAAATACTAAATACATGTACACCTGAGACAGAATAAAGAAATCTGGATAAAAATCTATGTTCTTCCCAAACATCTAAACTTAAACAGTTTCACTAACCAAGCATTGACCATAAATCACCAAATGTTCACCAAAGCCACATTTAAATCTGACTTTCATCTCATTCTATTGGGTTTTCCACCAGGTAGAAGATGAAAAGTTAGAGAAGACTTGTGCTTTCTCAAGAGCAAAACAATTTGGTTGCCATTCAGCAATTCCTGGTGAAATGCCAGGAAGCCTGTAAAAAAAGTTAAAATTTTCCTAACTTGGGGTTGACAAAAATAAGTGTGAGATGTTCATGGCCTATCAGACATTCCATCTTTTTGATTTTTAAAGTTCACAAACAAGGAAAAACAGACACTTCTGATTTATTTAACTTTATTTAGATCAATATAATGCAGGTATGCCTTGCTCAAGAAAATGGATGTAATTTAGACTGCTCTTAATTATCTCAAGTCCTCAATGATTCTCACATTAGCTCTGCTCTAAGAATCTTCTCTAAAGCTTGACAAAAGCATGCAACTCACATGCTCTTTACCAGCCAAGTTTGCAGGCAGCCCTGCAAAAAGTTGTGTCTCCTTTGAGCTCTCATACAAATTCACTTTCCTCCTTGAACCAAGGATGTAAGGGAGTATGGCTGTCTCATAGCCTCTTTGCTCTTAAAAAGAAATCAAATTCTCCAGATATTTTCAGACTCCACCAGGAATAGAACATTCTCAGCTCAGCCTGTGGATCATTATCTCTTTTACATTTCATCTTTATGTTCACTGGGTTCATAGAAAGGGCATACACAGAAAGAGGAAAATAGCAGCTTCTTAGACACCAAATTTAGTAATTCTTTCAAATCTACTGGCACACATCTAAAAAGTCATATTTTTATAAGGCTTCATTAGGTTTTCATTGGTTCTGTCTTTTGAGAACACACATGCTGAGCTGCCTATAACCTCAAGCCAAAATACTGCAAACTACAAGAAATATTTTTTATAGGAAGGCAAAAGTCATCACAATTTAAAAAGGAATATAGTGGGTGGAGACAGACAGATGTGGGCTCATCTAGAGTCCATTGTAATGTCTCCCAAGCATCAAGTTATTAATTAATAGAGGCCAACAATCTATAATGCTCTAAGATTTCAGATGACTCCAACAGGCTTACCTGTTAATATGAGATTACTGTAAGTATTAGAGAATTGCTCCTTTAGGAGAACAAGATGCATCTGAGCTGCCTTCTCCCGTTGGAGCTCCAGCATAACATCAGGGTGCTGAGCAATCTTGCAGCCTTTCTGTTTATCCAGGGCAACATCACTTCGAACAATGTCTACAAAAAGAAATAAAGGCAGGCAGCAAAAACAAAACAAAACAAAACAATATAACAGAAAACCATATACCCATCAAAATCTTGTTTTACCTAAAATGACAGAATTTATAACCTACTAGGATTTCATCAGAATTAAGAGATCCAGAAGTAATAAACCTGAAGAGTCTCCAACTTCATGATACATCCTGCAAGTTTCTCTGGTCATTTCCAAATTCTTTTATTTATTTATTTTTTTTTTTTACTTTTTTAAAAGATTTTATTTGAGAGAGAGAGAGAGAGAGAGAGAAAATGAGCAAGGGGAAGAGCAGAGGGAGAAGCAGACTCCCCACTGAGCAGGGAGCCTGACGTGAGGCTTGATCCCAGGACCTGGAGATTATGACCTGAGCTAAAGGCAGACACTTAACCAACTGAGCCACCCAGGCTCCTCTTATTTCCAAACTCTTTGGCAATTTCCATTTTATTACCTCACTGTGACCTCGCTTAAGATTCTCACTCCTCCATTCTCCTCTCAGTCTACTTCCAGGACTTGTGCACTTCCTGGGGCCTTTTTTTAACATCTCTTACCATTCTCCATGGAGAAAAAGTCATACAACCTTGTCTGAATACTAGTGACTATGATTATTTCCTCTACCTCATGCTGTAGGACCAGGTGATAGCTCCTGCATGTATATTCAGAACATGTGACCTGTTTTCAAATTTATCTCCCAGCCAGTTCATTCAGCTCAAATTAGGGCTGCCATTCTATGGGTCAGCTGCTCAGGATTTCTCCTGCTATCTTTCATGTGCCTCTGGCTGCATTCTGACTCACTAGTAACTCTTTAAATCTAAAAGTATTTTGTGGGTCAGTGAAGAAAGCAAAAGTAGGGCTAGAGTCCCTTTACAGATTTGTCTCTTTCCCAATTATTTTCCCATTAGTGACAGGCTGCTTTTTATACTTCAATATGATTTTCACTCAAAGCAGAAGTATTGTCCAGAAAATAGTCTTCCTCAAAAACATTCACCTAGAACGTTTCCCAATTACCATAGAGCTTTGATGCCCTTAAGTTATTTATTTTTACAAATTAAAATATAATTCAGCTGATTATCATAGAAACAAATAATGTTTATCAGCAGCAATCTGGATAGCAGCAGAAACTTTCGAGTTTTATGTAGCAAATTGAAGGATTTTAGGAGAAAATGCTAGAAGGAAAGAAGGAAAAGAAGAGAAACGAAAAAGAAAAGAAAGGAAGAAAAGAAAAGAAAAAAGAACAAACTGCTCTGCCACTGTTGATACCAATGGCTTTGGAAGGGAAAAAGTAATACCTGTATTAACCATACCAACAGGAAATATTTGGTTCTTTAAGCAATGCTCAAAGAGAAAATAGGGCATGTGGCATGAAATATGGACATCGTTCTAGACAAATAAATCTTTAAACCCATCAACATAGCCCTAAAAGAGAAGTCCAGATATAAACACTAACCCATGGCAATGAGAGTTAGGATGTGCATTTGACACAACAATTAGCCAGATGTGGGAATGGTTCTTACTTAATCTTGGATGAAAACAGGGGAGCTGGTTGGAAACAATGCAGTATTTATTCCTAAACATATTTATGCCAATTTCTAGACTGTAGGCAATAAAGTGAACTCATTTAACATTCAAGTAAATACTCTCATAGATTTTCTGAGGCTTGAATACAAAAGTAGAATAAATTAATTCAAGATACATTCTAGTTTTTAAGACCATCAATAGAAAGCAAGAGGAAAAGCAAGCAATCTTATTACATTGTATCACTAAATCCCTCCAATAATCCTATGAATGTGGCAGATTTTGTTGACTAGCTGACCCAAACCCTACACACAATCCCTTCTCCTTTTCTTTCCTATATTATAGAGACTAAAACACAAAAATTAATAATTTCCCAGCTTTCCTTGAGGCAAGGGATGACCATGTAATATGGTTCTGCTCAACAAGCTACAGGCAGGCATCCTTAGGAGGACTTAACCTTAGTGACAAAACCTCACTAAGAGAAAACCAGGGTCTTTTTCCTTTAGCATATTAGTCTTTCCTGTTCCTTATGTCTAAAACATAGACATGAAGCTCAGAGTTAAAGTAGCCATTTTGTGTCTTGAGTCAAGAAGCCAGAGGACAAAGGACTACACGTTAAGGATGGTGAAATGGAAGACGGGGAGAGACTAAGTCTTTAATGTTTTTAAGGAGTTCCCATAGCTACCATTCTTGACCTAGACTGCCCACCTCTTGATTTCTTATTATGTGAGATATCAGTTTCTTACTTTTGAAATCCTGACCTGTTGTTGTAATCATAAGTGATAAAGAATAATATTACTATCCCTATTGTATACTTGAGGAAACTGAGGTCCACAAAGCTTAAATGACTTCCCCAAGTTCACAGTGCATGGTCAGTCCCTAAATCCAGAAATTTTCAAAGTCAAGTCCAGTGATCTTTCCAAAAGTTACTCCTATATAGAAATTCATGAATTTAATAGTAAAGTATGGTAAATAATAAAAGTAAGGAAATAAAGAGAAAAATCTCTACAGCAGCAAAACCATAGATGGTCTATCCACAAAAGAAAAATGTATGATACTTGCTCAGAAAACATTACCAAACTTGTACCAAAACATACTATATAGAGTTAAAAGGAGTTTAAATTATTCAGATACCTCTACCAGGAATCTAATACAAAAGTAGAACACCTACCAAACTCTTTATTTCCTATATAATAAATGTCTTGCTCAGAAGGCAAAGAAAGCAAATATTATAACTGATAGCTTCAATATCATTCCAACTAGAACTTAAAATAAAGTGACCATATTATTTTAATAATAGTAAGAAAATAAAACCATGGGCATGGCCAAACATTTATCTGAGACTTTAGAAATGTACACTGAAATAATGTTTGAGGAAAAAAATAGATATGCTGTACAAATTCTTTATTCAACCATAATCTGTTTGAAATTGTATCAAAAACTAGATAAACACGCAAAAAAGGTACTTATTAAAGATGTACATGGTCATATATATCTGGAGGGAGAGTTAATATTATAGATGACAGATTCACAATTCAAAATTGCCTTGACAACCTAGAAACTTAAGCTGAAATCCCCAAGATGTAGACATGAACACAAAGTCCTGCAATTATATTGAAAATTAATTACATAAGAGAGTAAGGCCAGACCAAACAGAAGCTTAAATATTTAAGATCTTTTTAAGTTTTACAGGTTTTAGTTGAATCCAAGCTTTATGTAAGTCAGTAAAATGCTGCCAAATATAGTACTTCTGCCAAAAAGATTAACAAAATTCTTAGACTAAATTAATATAACCAGAACATCCAGAATACAGGAGGTAACATAGCCACCCTGAATTCCATGCTAGCCAAAGGCAGCACAGTAAAGAGTTGGAGTTAAAGCAGACCTTGGTTCAAATTCTAGCTTGGTGGTCCCTTATAAGCTGCAGAAATGACAGACAACAATGCATCTGAAGGCTATTTCTTCATCCTGTTACTGTAAAGAGTCATAAAAGATTTAGCACTATACCACATAATAAGATACCACATAACAAGAACTCTACAAAGGGTAGCTGTTACTATTTTTGTTATTATAATATTCATAGTATTATATGTTTTCCGCCTGTAATAGTTTCTCAGGACACTAATCATCTAATGTCAAGATGGTAAATAATTTTATTTTTTAAAAAATAGCTGAAAAAAAGTGTTGAGCCTGGCAAAGAAAACACTAAAGATGGCTTGCTTCATACAGAAAAGAAAACTGACTTATTCTGCATAAATACAGAAAGCCAAATATTATAGGAGTAGCCAAAAGACATATTACTTAGTTCTACATGAAAGAAATGTAAAAGCTGTCATATAAGGAACTACTTAAAGATGGAGTGAGTTCCTGATCTCTGGAGATATTTAAGATAGGTGACGCAGACACAATAAAATTATTTCAGTTTAGTCATTAAAAGCCTGCCAAGTAAAGGGTTAAGGTACTTTCACCAACATTATATGAGGCAATATGACAGATATTAAAGGCAGAATTCAAATATATGCAAGTTCAGATCCCATCTCTATCACTTTCTGAGAGCTCTTAGACAAATCACTAAATCTCTCCTAGTTTTTCAAAATGAGAATTTTTAAAAAGATTTTATTTATTTACTTATTTGAGAGAAATAGATAGTGAGAAAGAGCATGAGCGGTGGGGAGAGGGACAAGCAGGCTCCCTGCTGAGCAGGGAGCCAACCTCCAGGCTCAATTCCAGGACCCTTGATAGGGACATATTAGACATTCAACAAGTTCTGGTTGTTTTTGTGGATGATAATAATTATATTAATATCATAAAGTTGTTACTGGAGGATATTATTATACCTTTAGCTCATTTTTAGCTCAAAAATTTTATGGCTCTTTTACTTTTACTTTTGTCAAACATAATAGAAAAAAAATAAAGATTCAAAGCCAGGAGATTTAAGCATGAATTTCAAATAATTTATCAAATAATCATGAAACCATAGACTAAAAACTTAGGATCCTTATGCCTTGGCTCTTTTCTGGTTTACCAAACTGAAAAGTTGATGGGGTGAATGATCCCTAAACTTCTACCCTCCTCCTACTAGCTCTCTCCTTCTTGCTGATATTCTTAATTGCTATGTGATTAAAGTAGTTCCAAATAACAAGCTATCATATGTCATCTTCTCATCTCTCCCCCATGGTCTTTATTCTGATGTAGTTCAAGAAGGCCAAAGATCCAACATATACCCTGAGGGAGGCAACAAGGGAGAAAGCATTCTCCACCAAAGGTGGTACCCTAACATCAAGTTATTGCCAATCATGATTTCTGAACATGTGAGCATAATCATGCTTGTATTTTCGTTTTTGCTTCTTTCTGTGATATATCTTTCTCCATCCTTTAATCACTTAGTAACCCACAGTTCTATTAGCCTAAGGCTATAGTTCCGGTTGGTGCAAGTGGCAGATTAGTAGACTAGCCAAAAGCTTTAACAGGGAAATCCTAGCTTTGGAAAACATAAAAATGAACTACATAAATTTTCCACACATCCCTGGCTGACTGGGAGGCTATATGCACATGCAGGGGATATTCAGCATAAGATTCTTCACACAAAACTGGCTAACTGGGAAACCATACACAAACTCAAGGGAGAGCCAAGAGGCTGGGAGTAAAGTAAATGGTAAGGCAGACTTAAAAATTACCATAAAACTGAACATTTCTACCAATCCTCACAGAAATCCATCAACAGCAAGTAAAAGCCTTAGGGATTGGGGATTCAAAGTGTTTGAAACACAGCTACTGAACAATCTTTGGGTGATCACTAAACTATTAGGACTGAAAGATGAACCTTAGGAAGCCAAGCTAAAAATAATAATAATAATAATAATAATAATAATAATAATAATAATTTAAAAACAGAAGAAATATCAGTGGCAGCACAAGATAAAAAGATTAAGTCTGAATAATTTATTTTTAAAAAGGCAAAGCAACAACTATCAAGAGAAAAAAAATTAAATTACAGATTGGCTTTTATATACCTAAAATGCCCAGTTTCCAACAGAAAATTATGAGTGATGCAAAAAAAAAAAAAAAAAAAAAAACAGGAAAGTGTGACTTATACTAAAAAAAAAAAAAAAAAAAAAAAAAGCATTCAATTAGAGCCAACTCTATCATGGCCCAGCAGACAAAGACTTCAAAGAATAAATTGTAAATATATTTTAAAAATTTTTTAAAAACCCGTTTAAATAACTGAGAAAAATCTAATAATGACTCAATGAACACAATAATGAAACAAATAGAAACTTTTATTTTAAAAAGAGGAATAAAAGGATAGTCTAAGGTTTAAAAGTAAAATAACTGAAATAAAAAATGCAGTAAATGGGCTTAACAGCAGGTCTGAGAGGGCAAGAGAAAGAATCAGTATGGGAACAGATGAATTGAAATGACCTAACATGAAAAACAGAGAGAAAAAGATCAAAGCAAAATGAACAAATACTCAGAGTACTATGGAATAAAATGAGAGGAGAGAAGACATAAAATTATTTCAAAAAGTAATAAAAAAAATTCCTAACTTTGATGAAAATTATTAAACCACAGATCCAAGAAGTGCAACAAACAAAAAAATAATTACAAAGAAATGTATACCTAGAACATCATAGTACAAGTCTTGAAATCCCAAGATAAAAAGAAAATCTTAAAAGCAGAAAGGAAAACAAATCATCTCAAAAAGGAAACCAGCAATACAATTAATGGTTGACTTCTAATCTGAAACAATGGAAGTCAGAAAGCAGCAGTACAACCTATTAAAGTGCTGAAAGAAAAAATCCTTAAACCCATGAATTCTATATCCAGCAAAACTATCATTCAGAAAATGGAAGCAAAATAGACACTTCCATATAAAAAACACTGAATTTTCTAGCAAATCTATAATACAAGAAATATTAAAGGACGTCTTTCAGCCTGAAAGGAAATGGTATCAGATAAATACACAGAAAGAAAATACATTAGAAATACATATATGTAGATAAATGTGTTAGAATTTTTATACTTTCAATGTCTTTAAAATGCATAAGATTATATACAGAGGACATTTATTTTGTAGTTATATATGTAATATATAAAAAAAATGATACTGTAGAAGGAATAGAAAAATAATGTATATTGATGCAAAGTTGCTATAATTTATCAAAATTAGGTGAGTATTAACTTGAATTTGACTGTAATAAACTAAGATACACAGTGTAATTCCTGGAGCAACCACTATGAAAATAACGGAAAATAATACAGGGTAACACCTAACAAAGCAATTAAATAAGTATTCTAAAACAATCTTTTTGAAAACCTAGAAAATTGGTTTAACAGAAAGGCGGTAAACATAAGAAATATAGAAAATACCAAAATGGCCGACTATACCAATAATTGCACTAAATGTAAATGAACTAAATAATCAAAAGATACAGTCAGATTGAATTTATAGAAGATCCAAATATACACTGTTAAAGAGACATATTTTAGATTTAAAGACAAATACAGGTTGAAAATAAAAGAATGGAAAAAGATATATCATGCAAACAATAACCATAAGAGAGCTGAAGTGATTAAATTCATAACAAAAAAATTTATACAGGTTTGGTGTTGCACCTATTATGTTGTTATTTAATCACGTTGTTGTTGTTTTTTTTTTTCTGGAGAGGGGAAGAAAAAGATTTTCCTTTTTCTATCAACAATTGCTCTCCATTCAGTATTGAGAGAGTGAAAACTTGGTTCCTCTCTCATTCCCTTTAGGCAAAGAATCTATGGCTAATATTCACAAGATTGCTGATTTTGACTGTCAGTTGCCCCTTCTTTCACACTACTTAACATAATAGGCAAGTCCTTCTAGCCAACACTCCCAAAGAGTGAGTTAAGAAAAACAGCCCACTTAACTTTTTTTCTTAAGTTTTGTGTAATCTGCTTTTTTTGAAGTATAATTGATATATAACATTATATTAATTTCAGGTATACAACATACTGATTCAATATTTGTATATGTTGTGAAATGATTACCACAATAAGTCTAGTTAACATCCATTACCATACATGGTAATATTTTTTCTTGTAATGAGTTAACTGTTAAGATTTACTCCTTAAGCAACTTCCAAATATGCAGTACAGTATTATTAACTATAGTCACATGCTATACATTACATCTCCATGAATTATTTATTTTATAATTGGAGGCTTATAAATTTTTATCCCCTTGACCCATTTTACCTCATCCTCACCTCCTGACTCTGGCAACCACCAATCTGTTCTCTATGAATTTGCATGTTCTGTTTTGTTTCAGATTCCACATATAAATAAGATTGTATGGTATTTGTCTTTCTCTGATTGATATACTTCACTTAGCATGATGGATTCAAGATACATGCACGTTATCACAAATGGCAAAATTCTGTTCTTTTTTATTCCATTGTATGTGTGCGTGTGTGTGTGTGTGTGTGTGTGTGTGTCAGTGTGTCTCATAATTTCTTTATCCATTCATCCACTGATGGGTACTTAGGTTGTTTCCATATCTTGCTATCATAAATAATGCTACATGAAAATGGAGCTACATATATTTTTTCTTTTAAGATTTTGATTTTCTTCAAATAAATACCCAGAAGTAGAATTTCTGGATCATATGTAGTTCTATTTTTAATATTTTGAGGAACCTCCATACTGCTTTCTGTAGTAGCTACACCAATTTACATTCCCACCAACAGCGTATAAGGGTTCCCTTCTCTCCATATCTTCATCAACACTTGTTATTTCTTACCTTTTTGATAATAGCCATTCAAGCAGGGATGAGAATGAGATATTGCATTGCGGTTTTGGTTTGCATTTCCCTGATGATTAGTAATGCTGAACATCTTTTCATGTACCTGTTGGTCATCTGGATGTCTTCTTTGGAAAAATATCTAGACCTTCTGCCCCTTTTTAATCAGATTGTTTACTATTGAGTTGTAAGAGTTCCTTCTATATTTTGGATATTAACCCTATCAGATACATTCGCAAACATTTTCTTTCATTCAGTAGGTTGTCTTTTCATTTTGTTGATGATTTCCTTTGCTGTGCAAGGCAAAATCGTTTTTAAGATAGTAAATATTACTAGATACAAACAGGAACAAATCATGGTGATAAAAGGGTCAATATATCAGGAAGATACAACAACCATAAATGTATATTCACATAACAAGTGAGTTCTAAAATACATGAAACAAAATCTGACTAAATTGAAAGGGAAATTCAATAATTATAGTTCAAGATTTTAATCTCCTACTCTGTATTTGATGAAACTAGGTAGAAAATCACTTAAAGATCAATATATTTAACTGACATTTATAGGACATACCAAATAAAAGCAGAATATACATATTTTCTAAGCATACATGAAACATAACCAGAATAACCTTATGCTAGGCCATAAAATAAGTCTCAGAAATTTAAAAGGAAATCATACAAAGCTTGTTCTCTGACAACACTGGAATTAAACTAGGAATCCATAACAGAAAGACTTCTAGAAAATTCCCAAGTATTAAGAAACTACACAACGCACTTCTAAATAACATGCAAGTCAAAGAAATCACAAGGGAAATTAGAAAATATTTTGAACTAAATGAAAATGGGAACACGTGATATCGAAATTTATGGAACAGAGCCTAAATTGTACTTAGAAAACTATAGCATTACACACATATATTAGAAAAGAAAGACCTAAAAAAAAAAAAAAGAAAGAAAAGAAAGACCTCAAATCAATAATCTAAGTTTCCACCTAGAAACTAGAAAAATAAGAAAAAATTAAACACAAAGCAAGTAGAAAGAAGAAAACAGACACTTCTCTTGATGTCTATTCTGAAATTAAAAAACAGAGGAACAGAGAAAATCAAAGAAACAAAATATTGTTCCTTTGAAAAGATCAACAAAATTGAGAATTTTTAAGAAAATGGCAAAATAAGAAACACAAATTACCAAAAATAGGGGAGGAAAGGTAATCCCAAATGGTTATATACTGTATGATTCCATTTATACAACATTTTCAAAATCACAAAATCATAAAGACAGGTAACAGATTACAAACAAGTAGTATGAGGTTGTTGATTTTGGGTGGTATAATAGTTCTGTATTCTGACTGTAATATTGGTTACAAAATTCACATATGTGTAAAATTTCACAGAATAACACATACACTGGGGTGTCTGGATGGCTCAGTCTGTTAAGCATATGCCTTTGCCTCAGGTCATGATCCCAGGGTCCTGGGAATCCCTGCTCAGTGTGAGGCCTGCTTCTCCCTCCCTGTCCCCCCACATGTTCTCTCTCTCTCAAACAAATAAATAAATTCTTCTAAAAAATTACACACACCAATAAGAAGAAATAAATACATTTAAAAACTGATAAAATACAAGGAAGGTTTATAGTTTAGTTAACTTTACTATTTTTGCAAGTTTTTAGGAGTCTAAAATTGTTTCAAAATAGAATTTATTTTTTTAATTTATTTTTTTTATTGGAGTTCAATTTGCCAACATATAGCATAACACCCAGTGCTCATCCCATCAAGTGCCTCCCTCCATGCCTGTCATCCAGTCACCCCCACCCCCCACCCACCTCCCTTTCCACCACCCCTTGTTCGTTTCCCAGAGTTAGGAGTCTCTCATGTTCTGTCTCCCTCTTTGATATTTCCCACTCATTTTCTCTCCCTTCTCCTCTATTCCCTTTCACTATTTTTTATATTCCCCAAATGAATGAGACCATATAATGTTTGACCTTCTCTGATTGACTTATTTCACTCAGCATAATAGTCTCCAGTTCCATCCACATCGAAGCAAATGGTGGGTCAAAATAGAATTTAAAAAGAACTTGGACCTTTGCACCTTACATAATACATACACACACAAATTAACTCAAAATGGATCACAGACCTAAAGAGAAGAACTAAAGTCATACATTTCCCAGAATATATAGGAAAATGTCTTTGTTTCCTTAGGTTAGGTAAAGATTTCCCTGGTTATAACATCAACAGTACAATTCACAGTGGAAAAAAATAGTAAATTGAAAAATAATGAATTGAACTTTACCAAAAGTAAAAGATTTTGCTTTTTAAAAAATCATTAAGAAAATAAAAAGCTAAGAGGCAGACTGAAAGAAAATATTTAAAAATCACATATATGATAAATATATAAAGGAAATGTTTACAACTTAATAAAAAGACTAACAACCCAATTTAAAAAATGGACAAAATATCCAAACAGATATTTCACGAAAGAATATATACAATTGGCTAATAAGCACATGAAAATTTGCTCAAATCATTCATTAGTCATTAGGAAACACAAACTAAAATCACAACGAGGCGCTACCCCAGAAGGGCTATAATCCAAAAGACTGACAATATGAAGTGTTAACAAGTATGTAAAGAAACAAGAACCCCCACACACTGCTAGTGGGAATGTAAAATGATACAGCCACTTCGTAAAACACTTCAGCAGTTTCTTAAAAAGATAAACATAAACTTACTGTATGACCCAACAAATCCACCCCTAGAAATCTACCCAAAACAAATAAAAGCGTATCCTCACACAAAGACTTGTACTTAAATACAACGGCACTGTGCACAGTAAGAACTAGAAACAACCCAAATTCCATATACTGGTAAACTGATAAACAAAGTGGTAGATACATACAAATACTATTCAGCAATAAAGGAGACACAAACTACTGATAAATGCTAGACCTGGAAAACCTCAACAACATAAAGTGAAAAAAAAAAAGACACAAAAAGGCTATGTATTGTATGAATCTACTTAAGTAAAATTTCTAGAAAGGGCAAATCAATCTGATAGAAAGCTATCACTGGTTTCCAGAGGCTGGTATGGGAGAAGAACTGACTGCAAACAGGCATGCAAGTGTTCTAATACTGGATTAGGATGATGGTTGCACAACTCTATATATTTCACAGAAATAACAATATACTTATAATGGATGAACTTTTTCATATGCAAATTATAGCTTTAAAAGTCTGTTAGAAAGTAACAAAAATAATACACCCATGTTCGTGGCAGCATTATTCACAATAGCAAAAAGGTAAAAGCAGCCCAAGAGTCCTTTGACAGATAGATGAATGAAATGTGGTATACACATATAAGGAAATATTGTTCAGCCTTAAAAGGAAGGAAATTCCGGGGGGCCTGGGTGGCTTAGTGGTTGAGCATCTGCCTTCAGCTCAGGTCCTAGGATCAAGTCCCCGAATCAGGCTCCCTGCAGATAGACTGCTTCTCCCTCTGCCTATGTCTCTGACTCTCTCTGTGTCTCTCATGAATAAATAACAAAATCTTTAAAAAAAAAAAAAAAGGAAGGAAATTCTGACACATGCTACAACATGAATGAACCTTAGGATAAGTGAAAGAAGCCAGTAGTAATACACAGATAAAATTTTAAAAGAGAAATACTGAATAATTCCATTTGTATGAGGCACCTAGGATGGTCAAATTTACAGAAACAGAAAGTAAAACGTTGGTTGCCAAGGGCTAGAAGGTAGAGAGAAAGGAGTTGTTATTAAATGGGTACAAAGTTTTAGTTTTGCAAGAAGAAAAAAGTTCTGAAAATGGATGATAGTGATGGTTGCACAATAATGTGAATGTACTTAAAACCATTTATCATACACTTAAAAATGGTTAAGATGGTAAATTTCATTATGTGTATTTTATGACCATTTGAAATTTTTTTAAGTAATCAAAATGACCAGCAATATAAGAGTTTTTCAAAAATTAAAACAAGAACCATCTTAGGATCTTGGTGCTGCAATGCCATTGTTACAGTCCATATATAGTTTTCTCTGAGGATTATGAGATTATACAACACAACTTTGATATAATTTTGTATGCTGCTACTGTACTGCCAGACCCAGAAGGTACAGGCTTGACAGAATGCTTTGGCTATTCTCACCCAAATGACGGAGGATTTAGCTAGAACCACTCCCTTCCTTCCTGGCTTCAATGCAGCCACTAAAACAACAATAAGAAAAGAAAGACTGATTAATCTTCAAACCCTTCAAAGAGGTTCACAGAAACTAGGAGAGTCTCTGTGCTGAGAGCCTATAACCCCAAGTCAAAGCACTCATTGCCTATGCTCTTTAATTTCCCTGATTTAGTCAGCCACATATTTTCCTAACCTTCTAGTCTCTGGTCTCCTCATCTTTTATTCTTCTTTCTCTCTCCCTGTTCCTCAAGTCACCAAAATAATCCACTTTGGTTTCAAAATGTCTCTTGAAGTTGTCCCCTTCTTTTCAATTCCAATTAATAATATGCAACTCATATCAGGTAACTAAAACTGTACACTGGAATCCACAAATACAGTCTCATGGATCTCCAAGGCATTAACATCGCTTTTAGGAAAAAAAAAAAAAGTCCTTCTTGGGGCACCTGGGTGACTCAGTCAGTTTTAAGCATCCAACTCTTGATTTCAGCTCAGGTTAGGATCTCAGGGTCATGAGATGGAGTCCTGTGTCAGGCTCTGCACCCAGAGTAGAATTCTCTCTCTGCCTCTGCCCCTCTCCCCCCTCAAAAAAAAAAAAAAAACCTTCATTATTACTTTAAATATAAAATGTTTGGAACAGAGAAATGTACACAGAATACCCACCCACACCCATGTATCCTCACCCAGCTCTATCCTTGCATGACATTTTTTTAATAATAAATTTATTTTTTATTGGTGTTCAATTTACCAACATACAGAATAACACCCAGTGCTCATCCTGTCAAGTGCCCCCCTCAGTGCCCATCACCCATTCACCCCCACCCCCCCCCTCCTCCCCTTCCACCACCCCTAGGTCGTTTCTGAGAGTTAGGAGTCTTCATGTTCTGTCTCCCTTTCTGATACTTCCCACACATTTCTTCTCCCTTCCCTTATATTCCCTTTCACTATTATTTATATTCCCCAAATGAATGAGAACATATGTTTGTCCTTCTCCGATTGACTTACTTCACTCAGCATAATACCCTCCAGTTCCATCCACGTTGAAGCAAATGGTGGGTATTTGTCGTTTCTAATGGCTGAGTCATATTCCATTGTATACATAAACCACAACTTCTTTATCCATTCATCTGTCAATGGACACCAAGGCTCCTTCCACAGTTTGGCTATTGTGGACATTGCTGCTATAAACATCGGGGTGCAGGTGTCCCGGCGTTTCATTGCATCTGAATCTTTGGGGTAAATCCCCAACAGTGCAATTGCTGGGTCGTAGGGCAGGTCTATTTTTAACTCTTTGAGGAACCTCCACACAGTTTTCCCGAGTGGCTGCACCAGTTCACATTCCCACCAACAGTGTAAGAGGGTTCCCTTTTCTCTGCATCCTCTCCAACATTCGTGGTTTCCTGCCTTGTTAAATGTTCCCCATTCTCACTGGTGTGAGGTGGTATCTCATTGTGGTTTTGATTTGTATTTTCCTGATGGCAAGTGATGCAGAGCATTTTCTCATGGTTGCATGACATTTTTATATTTGCTTCAGATCAGTTTAAAGAAAATAGTTCAGAAATATGTGAAGCCCTCTGCTTACCTGTCAGCAATAACATTCTTCTTCCTCTCTCCACCTTTACAAAGATAACCACCAACCTAAATCCTCCAAATAATACACTTACAAAACTGTATATATGTATGTATGTATGCTTTTATTACATAGATAAAAAATATATTAGTTTACATTTTTACAACCATGGGACAATAAGAAAGCAACACTGCTACAAATATGATTAACTAAACTACAGACTTTACTATATATTTCACCAGTTTATGAGTACCCTTTTGGATTCCAGAACCTGATTCAAGATCCCACACTACATTATTAGTTGCCAAGTCTCCCTAATATCCTCTGAACTGTAACAGTTCCTGTCTTTCCTTGTCTTTCATGACTTTGTCACTTGTCAAGAGTAGTCATCAGGCTCAAATAAAGCGTCCTGCAGTTTGAGTTGGCTGAAATTTTTTTCATAGCTGGAATAAATTATGGATTTGGGGCCAGGATACCAGAGAGTTATTCTTAGGTCTTATTAATGATGATATTAACCCCAATAACCTTGTTAAGGTGGTCTGACAAGTTTCTTCACTGTTAAGTTACTATTTTGCCTTTGTAATTAATAAATATTTTATAGGAGAAACTTTGAGTCTATACAATACCGTGCTTTCCTGTGAATGTCTACCCACTAATTTTAGTATTCATTAGAGGATCTTGCCTACAGCAATTATTTCTCCAGTATTCCAATGGTGATTTTCTATTTTCCCCATTCCTTTTACTTTTATTAATTCTGTAAGAAATTAAGTGGCCCTTCTCCACTTATTTATTCAATCGCTGTTTATATTAGTATGGACTTACAAGTATTTACTTTATTCTTTAAGTCATCATATTTATCTATTTTGTTGCACAAGTTGTTCCAGCTTTAGCTATTTGGAACTCTTCCAGGTTAGCTTTTGTGTCCTTTTGACATACCCACATCATTTTTTCTTAACAACTTCCTTATTTTCTAACACCACAAATGTTCCAGGAACATCTTGTATTTTCCTTGCCCCAGTCTTTGAATCATATACTTTGCCAAGGAACTCTGGTTCCTTTTGTTTGAGAATGATATTTAAAAACCAAGATCTGGGCACAACATGCGCTCATTGCTACTGGGGTGCACTACTTCTAGATCCTCTCAGTAGATAGACCTAGGAAATGTATATGTATCTACTAACTGATGTATATAGATAAATCTATATTTACTGTATCTATCTACCTATTAAAAGGAAAAAAACACAGTAGTTCATATTAATGTCTCCAATTCCAATCCAACACCAAAGGGTTTATTCTAGCATTCCCATTTTCTCATTTGTAATTTCTTTCTCTGACAGTGAGAAATCTGCTTGTTTTATACTATAATATATTTACTTATTTGTTCAACAGTAGTAACATGCAGTTTCAGGATTGCTAATCCATACCCCTATGACAAATTTATCAAGCACAGTGGTTTTTTGTTTTTCAGTTCTTTTTTCGTTAGCCTTACAGAACCCAGTCAAAATAAAGCTACCTAGGTCATCTCTTTTCTTCTCTAAGCCTTCAATGTGGTTCTCATTCTTTGTAATACAGTTATATTCATTTGTAAATGTACATTCCATCATTGTTTCCCTAACATCCTGGTTGATTTTTTTTTTAATTTGAAGACAACAGAATTCACTCTATGGCATGACAGGTTCTGTGAGTTTTGACAACTGCACAGAATTAAGAATCCACTACACATATGCATACAAAACAGTTTCATCACCTAAGAAAACCCCTCTTGTTACCCCTTCCTTATCAATCTCTCATTCCATTCTCACCCTGGCAAATAATGATCTGTTGTTTTTTGGTTTGGGGTTTCTGTCCCTATAACTTTATAACTTCATCTTTTTTCAGAATGTCATATCAATGGAATCATACAACATGTAGACTTTGGAATATGGCTTCATTCACTTAGCAAAATGCATTTAGGATTCATTCATCCTGCTGTACATCAATAGTTCATTCCTTTTTACTGCCGAATATTATTCTATTGGATGAATCCACCAGCATTTGTTTACCCATTCACCTACTGAAGGAAATCTGGGTCATTTCCAGTTTTTGGCAATGAATAAGGCTCCTATAAACATTCACATTCAGGTTTTTCTATGAACATAAATTTCATAGAAAAAATTGACTTGGGTAAATTTCCAGGAGCAAGACTGCAGGGTCATATGATAAGTGTATGTTTGGCTTAATAAGAGATAGCCAACCTCTTTGCCAGAGTGGTTGTACAAATTTGCATTCTCACCAACAATGAATGAGAGTTCTAGCTGTTACACATGCTCAACAGCACTTCAGTTTTGTCTGTTATCTAATTGATTTGAATTGGCATCTCATTGTGGTTTTAATTTTCATTCCCCAAGGACAATGATACTGAACATATTTTCATATACTTATTTTCCATCCAAATTTCTTCTTTGGTAAAGTGTCTATTCATATCTTTTGCTCATTTTTAAATTCAGTTTCTAATTTTTTTTAATTTAAAAAATTTTTGTAAGTCCTAAACACAAATACTTTATCAGATTTGCAATTTTAAAATTTTGCTCCCAGTCTGTGGCTTCACTTTTTTATTCTCTTTAAAGGGTCTTCCACCTGCCAAGCAAAAGATACCAACTTTGATAAGTTAATCAATTTTTTCTTTTATGGATCATATTTTTGATATTACATCTAAAAAGTTTTTGCCAATTATAAGGTCATACAGATTTCTCCTATCATTTCTTCTAGAAGTTTTACAAATTTCATGTTTAGGTATGTATGATCAATTTTGAGTTAATTTTTGCAGAGTGTGAAGTATGTATCGAGGTTCAACTTTTCACATAGTATCTTCCAATCATTCCAGCACCATTTTTTGAAAAGACTTCCATTCTTCATTGAATTGCCCTTGCACCTTTGTCAAAACTTAGTTTACGATATTTGTGTGCATGTATTTCTAAGCTCCTTATTCTGTTTCACTGATCTATGTGTTTTTCCTTTACCAATACCATATGCTTTTTATTACTACAGCATTACAGTAATTAATAAAATCAGGTGATGTGAGTATTCCAACTTTATTCCTCTTTTTCAGAATTTTTTGCCTATTCTAGTTCCTGTGTGTGTGTTTGTGCTTGTGTATACACAGACATATTCACATATTTTAATAGACGAACATATCTATAGAAAAGTTTCCTGATTCTGATTCTGACTGAATTGAATCTATACATCACATATTAGGGAAACTGCTGTCTTAACAACCCTGAATTTTCTAATCCATAAACTTATATTATATATATATATATATATATATCCATTTATTTGACTTCTTTCACCACTGTTCTGTAATTTACAGCATAAATATTGTGCATGTATTTTGTTATATTTATAATTTTTGGTGCTATCATAAATTTATACTGTTGGTACTACTTTGTGTAAATTTCCAATTCCAATGTTCATTGTAAGTATAGATATAGAAATACAATTTAATTTTGTATATTAACATAGTATTCTGCAGCCTTGGTAAACTCATCATTAGTACTAGGAACTTTCCTAGAGTCTTTGGAATTTTCTAATGTATATTATCATGTTATCAGCAAATATATACAGTTTTATGCTGACCTTTCTAATCTGTATGCCTTTCATTCATTTTTTCTTCCCTTTTTACACTGGCTCAGACTTCAAGAATGATGTGGAATAAGAGTGATGAAAATGAAAATCTTGCCTTCTTCTCAATCTTAGCTAGTATTCAGTTTTTCATTATTTAAAATAATGTTACGATAGCATTTTTGTAGATTCTTTTTATGTGGTTAGGGAAGTTCCTTCAAGAGCTTTTATCATGAATAGATGTTAAATTTTTTCAAATGCTTTCTCTGCATCTATGGGGATGACCAACCTGTTAAGTAAATTAGATACACACACATACAGACACACACAGCCTGTAAAAACTTGAAATGCACTGAACTTATAAATTAATTTGGAAACAATTTCAAGACATTTAGTCTTCTTATCCATGACATTATGTATCTCCATGAGGTCTTCTTTTATGTTTTTCAAGTTTTACAATGTCCTCTATTAAAATGTAGTGCAACATTTCTTAGATTCATTCAAACGTTCTATAGTTTTGCTAATTTTATAAATGATATCAATTTTATGATATGTTCTAAATTTTTGTTCCCAGTTTATAAAAATGTAGCTTGTTTTGTTATACAGAGCTTGAATCTAACAATCTTGGCAAACACTCTATTTTGTAAACATCTGTGACTCAATGTTCATGAATTCACTATGTAAACAATCATATCTGCTAGTAAAAATAAATTTGTTTCTTCCTTAATTCTTACATATTTTATTTATTTACTATTTTGTTGAAGTATAATTGACATACAACATTATATTAGTTTCAGGTGTACAACATAGCAATTACCATTTGCGTATACTGCAAAATGATCAACACAGTAAGTGTAGTTACTGTCTGTCACCATACAAAGTTACCAAAACTTTTTTTTTTAAGATTTTATTTATTTATTCATGAGAGACACAGACACAAAGAGATCGAGAGAGAGAGGCAGAGACACAGAGAGAGAAGCAGGCCCCATGAAGGGAGCCCGATGCAGGATTCGATCCCAAGACTCCAAGATCATGCCCTGGGCCAAAAGCAGGCACCAACCGATAAGCCACCCAGGCATCCTTCCAAAACTTTTTAATTTGCTTTTCTTATGTATTGGAAGACACTGGTTTCTTGGATTTATGCTTATCTTACAATCAGAGATACTGGCTGCCTTTGTTCCAGATTATCTTTTCAAAAATGTTTGTATACTAAAGAGTCTTAGAAGACAAAGGTAGTACCCTCCTTCCAGAGCAAAGGGCAGGCACGCTTAGTGTCTAATATAATATAGTATCTCCTTCCAGAGGAAAGGGAAGGTCTGTTTACTTCTCATCATAAAAGATTCAGGTTCCTTAACCTCAGGGTTCCCCTCTTGTTATACAACCCACTGCATGTGCAAGTATCACCTAGCATTCTTCTTGTTTTTTGGGAATTGAGACTCAGGAAAACAGTGCAAAAAGTTGCTGATATTCTGTCCACTGCTATTGCTGCAAAAAACAAACTCGTTTGTGTTTGACACAGGAGGTTTCATATCTTCTGCCAGCATCATGAAACTCTGGCAGTCTACCTTCTTACCTTGCAAGTAGGCTAAAAACACAGACCCTCATAGTTCTTGACATTATTTTGCCACCTAGAACCTCCAGTACAAAGGTGACCTGTGGGCATTGTTGGCTTCACCCTGATTTTAAGGGGAATGATTCTAACATTTCACCAATAAGCATAATAATGGATTCAGATTCTTAGTGGATACTCCTTTCAGGTTATGGGGAGTGGTTAAAAAAAAATTCCTAACCCATTTAATTTGGGAAACTGATGCCTTAGTGGCCTAAAAGAGTAGAGACGGCTTTCAAATATGGTTCTTCTTAGAATTAAAAATCGAGAAGGAATTTCTTGGAGGGAGTTATTGGAATTTCAGGTTAAGACGATTTTTCATTATGTCCTGCCCTGAAGTACATTTGACATTCTTGCTCCCCCACCGAACTAAATACCAGTAGCATCCCTAGTCTCAATGACTAAAACCCTCTAATTTTTTCAAATGTTTTCCAGAGCAGAGGTTGCCAGATTATTTTCTATAAAAAGCCAAACAGTAAATATTCTAGGTTTTGTGAGCCATCCAGCCTCCTATTGCAACTAAACTTTGCTGTTGTTATGCAAAAGCAGCCATAGACAATACATAAATAAATGGGCAAGACTGCGTTCCAAAAAAATTCCAGAAACACGTGGTGGCAAGATTTGGCCTGCAAGCTGTACTTTGCTGACTCCTGTGCTAGAGGGATGGTACAGAGTAAAAGATCTTCAAATTTCACAGATAAGGGAACTGGAATCAGGGATGAAATGATTTGGCTAGCATCTTGACTGCACAGCATTTTGTACAGAGCAAAGATTAGAACCTAGGACTCCTATGATTATCACTGTTCCTCCCACTGTATCACCCAGCAGAATAAATGACTCCACAGCAGAATCTGCCTCAGTAAGTATTTTTATCCATTTCTACAAATGTATGCAAATATATATGGATATTTGGCAGATGTCCATGAATATTCAAATCTCTGCTCCAGCTCCCTCCTCTGTGGTCTGCAGTATTTCTCTAGTTTCGCATCATTCCCAGATGAAGACACCATTGTTCCATCTCAAGCATGTTCATGAAAACACGCAACACAACTGGGTTGTACACTGAACTCAGAAGCAGACTTTTGAACAGCTCAGCATAAATCATTCATCTGCTGAATATATTTCTAAGGCCATCCTCACAGTATTGACCACAGTCCTGCTTTTTCATCTGTACACCAGGTGTCACACCCAATCAACCTGAAGTCTATTTTCAAGTGAGAGTCCCTGTAGAACTGGATCTAATACTAATGTATACAAAGTGTCAGAATGTATCACATCTACTTCTTTTCTGTCATCTGCAATTGCTGAGATTCCATCCACAAAGATATTTTATTTGGCCTGATTGATTCCTTTTTTTAAGTTTTAATTTAATTCTGGTTAATTAACATACAGTGTTATATTAGTTTCTGGCCTGACTGATTCTTCACAAAAGTACTAAATAAATTGCCTTATGGAAGGGCTGTGTAATCATAAATAACTATTAGCAGTGATACATACAACTTGAAGCAACGCACCACCAGTTCTTAGAAGAGGAATGGGCTCAGACAACTACATAACCGGTCTTAGCCAAAACCAAAACTTTGGCTGGTTTACTCAGTACATACTTGCCATCTCTACCCACACTTGGTGGAATTAGATAGAAGACCAGACTACATGAACTGAAGTTCTTCCAACTCTAACATTTAGTTAGCCTGCACTAAAAAAATAAAATAAAATAATATTACATTCTGGTAAAACTCTCATAGAAGATGTGCTATAGGCATGAAGAACAGACAGAATTTAGATGTCAAAGAGAAGACTGAAGTACATGAAGAGAACAATGTAGCTCTGCACCAATGGCTACTCTCTTCCTTCTCACATCCAAACAGTAAAAACCACTCAGAAGCTCAAGAAGCCCCTGAAGAGACAACCTTCTACAAAATGGTTTAGAATTTACTCTACCAAAGCAGCAGTCACAAATGCCAATTAGAGCCAAAGACCTGGCATATTTGGTCACTGAGAAGCAACAATCCTAAATGGCAATTTCTGCTGGAATCTGATATATTCAAATCTTTTGAAGCTAAATAAATGACCAGGTAAGGACAAGAGGCAACAGTTATAGTTAATTCATGCTTTTTAATGAACAAGAGAAGAAATATTTAGGCATTGGATTAGAGATCACTAGCACTTACATTCATTCTGTGCCTTAAAAAACTAACTTAGCTTCTTGGAAAGTTGACTTCCTCCCATGATATGGGTAGACTGGATCTGCCTAGAATGTTTATATCCTTGGCTTATTATCATTTAGGTATATTGTAAGTTCTCTGAAGGGCAATATGTAACACAGAGTTGATAAATGTCAAAGACAACCAGAAAACAAAACAGAATTCTAAAGAAACTGCAACAAAGATTTAGACATCTGAGCTTTTGATAAGAATTGTCAAGCATCATCAGTTCCTTGCCTAACTTGGAAGCAAACCAAATTTCCATGTGGATGGCTTTGGAGCCTCCTAGCGGTAGCCTCAGGGGACCTACAGAAGTAAGAGATCTGGAAAGGACCAGACTTTCAAGAGAGAGTGTTAGTAGCTTTTGCACAGCAAAGGATACAGTCAACAAAACTAAAAGACAACCTACAGAATGGGAGAAGATATTTGCAAATGACGTATCAGATAAAGGGCGAGTTTCCAAGATCTATAAAGAACTTATTAAACTCAACACCAAAGAAACAAACAATCCAATCATGAAATGGGCAAAAGACATGAAGAGAAATCTCGCAGAGGAAGACATAGACATGGCCAACATGCACATGAGAAAATGCTCTACATCACTTCACTATTAGGGAAATACAAATCAAAACCACAATGAGATACCACCTCACACCAGTGAGAATGGGGAACATTAACAAGGCAGGAAACCACAAATGTTGGAGAGGATGCAGAGAAAAGGGAACCCTCTTACACTGTTGGTGGGAATGTGAACTGGTGCAGCCACTCAGGAAAACTGTGTGGAGGTTCCTCAAAGAGTTAAAAATAGACCTGCCCTACGACCCAGCAATTGCACTGTTGGGGATTTACCCCAAAGATTCAGATACAATGAAACGCCGGGACACCTGCACCCCGATGTTTATAGCAGCAATGTCCACAATAGCCAAACTGTGGAAGGAGCCTCGGTGTCCACTGAAAGATAAATGGATAAAGAAGTTGTGGTTTATGTATACAATGGAATATTACTCAGCCATTAGAAATGACAAATACCCACCATTTGCTTCAACGTGGATGGAACTGGAGGGTATTATGCTGAGTGAAGTAAGTCAATCGGAGAAGGACAAACATTATATGTTCTCATTCATTTGGGGAATATAAATAATAGTGAAAGGGAATATAAGGGAAGGGAGAAGAAATGTGTGGGAAATATCAGAAAGGGAGACAGAACATAAAGACTCCTAATTCTGGGAAACGAACTAGGGGTGGTGGAAGGGGAGGAGGGCGGGGGGGGTGAATGGGTGACGGGCACTGAGGGGGGCACTTGACGGGATGAGCACTGGGTGTTATTCTGTATGTTGGCAAACTGAACACCAATAAAAAATAAATTTATTATTAAAAAAAGAGAGTGTTAGTATGCTGATCAAACAAACTCATGAACTCCCACAATGTGCTCAATACACTATCTTGGACACTAGAAATGCAAAGATGAATAAATGTTAGTGACCCTCGTGGAATTCACAACCTAGTATACAAATAAGTAAGAACAGAAATAACTCTGCAACAACGCAGTAAGCACTTAAAATCTGCATAAATAGAGAAAGGGATGAAGTCAGGAGTCTGTACTAAAGGAGGCTGACTTCTTAGCCGAGTCCTTATTAAAGGATAAGTATGTCTATCTGAGGGTGAATCCAAGTACATTATATATTTTCATGTTTTGCTAATTTTGCTTCCTATCTGAAATATTCCATTTTCCACACATCATACTTAGAATACTAAAACTAGAGTACAGAAGGGTGGGAAGAACAGGCTGAGAGCAAATTTATGAGGGCCTTTATGATTGGAGCTTTATGTTCCAGGCTCTGAAGAGACACCAGAGTGTCTGAATCAGAAAAGTGACTACTGAAGATTATTCAGAAAATAACTCTTATAGCAGTATGAGATTTATATTAAGAGAGCTGGGGAGCAGAGAGACCTATTAATCTGTCATAACAGTTCAGGAGAGGGATAGGAAAGGATGGCAGCACAGCAGTAGCAAGAAAAGAAAATTCCAGAGTTAAGGACAATTACACCTAACAGCCATGTAAGTATAGGAGATTAGGCTCAGAAAAGAATCAGAAATAGTTCTAAGTTTTCCTCAAGAGACAAGGTAGACACTGATGCCATAAATCAAAGTAGGGAATACAGAAGTCAAGAGACTGAATAATAAAGGGGAAATTCAGTAAGTTTTATTTAGAGAACAAACTGGATCTGTGGTTTAAGAAACACTAGAAAGTATCTGTAAAACTTCTAACTATGAACAAATTATAACCATCTCAGAATAACCACAAGAGTTATAATCACTATTAAAATATTAACAAAATAAAATAAAATAAAATAAAATAGTGTTATCTCTCCTAGTGGTATATGAAAAGCAACAATTGCTTCCATTTTATAAATAATATCCTGAAATTGATTGATCCCATCTCAGAAGAATAAACTTCCATCAGATAACAAAAAAATTTTAACAAAGGTGAACATCTTATTTCTCTAACTTTTGTACCCTTTGGCTTATCCAAAAATACACATCCTTCAAAGAATACCTTGAATTCCATCTTTGCCACAAAGCCTTATCTTATTCTTTCAGGATGTATTAATATATAAATATTAATAATTTTAAAATATTATACATAATAATAAATCTATTAATTAGGTTAATATATATGGACTTTCATAGCACTTATCATAGATAATATTCTATTATATTAAAAATATAGTTGTGTTTCTCCAACTACACGTAAGTTCCTTAAGGAGTGAGGCATAGGCCTATTTTTGCTCTCAGCCAGAGGCCAACTAATTACCTATTCCAACTACTCACTCATTCCATCTCCCTCATATTTTACAAATGACAAACAGGGTCCAGACAAGTTAAACAACTTAGCTAGGGGTTCATATGTAGCCTGTGGTAGATCTCTGACTAAATCCATATACCCAGAGTTCTAGTTCTATAACATTTCTGTGCTTTCAGATGCCCCATAAGTACCAGTGAGTATCAGTGAGTGCCCCTTTCCTATGGGGCACTTTTGCATCTTAACAGGATATTCAAATACCAAAAGACCCAAATTAGTGATTACTTAATGGTAAAATTATAAGGACCTTGAAAGGCAGTAAGGAAAATATCTGGGGACAGAATTCTGGGAAACTTAAAATCATATCATAAATTTCAGCACCCAGTCATGATGGAAAAAAAGGAAGTGGGTTAACTCTCCTATTTAAATAACTTCTTAAAAGACCAACATACACAAAACAATGGTTTCAGACATAGGAAAACAGAAAGTATAAGACAGTGATCCCTGAGGAAGGAAAAACAAAGTTAGCCCTATGATGGCATACCATCTTACTACTTAGAGAGAGCTTTCAAGCTGTAGTACAAGGAGATCTAACCCAAATAGAACTCAGCAGTCTTGCTGATTTGAAGAGACACAGTTCAGAGTTTGGAGACCCCAAGGCAACTAGAATTTACAGAACAGATTACAGGAGAGGAAAGAGCTACATAAAGTGCTCAGAGGCCTACAGTGGAGTTGTCATGACACTGTTGGGTAATGACCTACCATATGTGATAAAACTACCAACACCGGGAGAAGAACCACCACCAAGAAGCAGTGAGTGGAACAATTACCACAATTCACAGAGGACCAGTTCATGGTTAAGCAAGCCAGACTAAAAAGGCCTCACAACACACAAGGCATCAAGTAAGAAGCATATGGATGTAGAAAGGTATTGCCTCAGAAAGGTTCTGCCTCAATAGAGAAGCCAAATTAGCCCCAGACTAAGACTGTTTTTGAGCTTGAAAGAAAGCCTTGAAAAAAAATATCAAACTGATCCACAGAACTTAAGTTCACCATGCAAAAAGACGAAAAAAATATTTAAAGGAATATCAGAATATCCAACATCCAAAAATGTAAAATTGAAAATGTCTGACTTCCAATTATAAATTCCTAGGCAAACAAAGAAACATGAAGATATGACCCATAAATAGTAGCCAAAGATACAGATGCAGTGAAACGCCAGAACACCAGCACCCAATGTTTATAGCAGCAATGTCCACAATAGCCAAACTGTGGAAGGAGCCTCTGTGTCCATCGAAAGATGAATGGATTAAGAAGATGTGGGATATGTATACAATGGAATATTACTCAGCCATTAGAGACAACAAATAACCCCCATTTGCTTCAATGTGGATGGAACTGGAGGGTATTATGCTGAGTGAAATAAGTCAATCAGAGGACAAACATTATATGGTCTCATTCATTGGGGAATATAAAAATTAGTGAAAGGGAATAAAGGGGAAAGGAGGAAAAAATGAGTGGGAAATATCAGAAAGGGAGACAGAACATGAGAGACTCCTAACTCTGGGAAACGAACAAGGGGTGGTACAAAGGGAGGTGGGCGGGGGGTGGGGGTGACTGAGTGACGGGCACTGAGGGGGGCACTAGATGGGATGAGCACTGGGTGTTATTCTATATGTTGGCAAATTGAACACCAATAAAAAATTTTAAAAATTAAAAAAAAAAATTAGTGAAAGGGAATAATGGGGAAAGGAGAGAAAATGAGTGAAAAATATCAGGGAGGGTGACAAAACATGAGAGATGCCTAACTCTGGGAAACAAACAAGGGGTAGTGGAAAGGGAGGTGGGTGGGGGGTTGGGGTGACTGGGTGATGAGCACTGAGGGGGGCACTTGGCGGGATGAGCAGTGGGTGTTATGCTATATGTTGGCAAATTGAACTCCAATAAAAAATTTTTAAAAAGAAAAAGAAAAAAAAGAAAAAATTTTCTTCATGATGAGAACTCTTAGGCTCTACTCTCTTAACAACTTTCCTATATATTATACAGCGGTATTAGCTTTAGTCATCCGTATATATTACATTCCAGTACTTATCTTAAGCATTCAATTCATTTTCCCAAAGGCAGACATTCATGTAATCCCCACCCCTATCAAGTTTAGAACATTTTTCTCAGGCCCCTTCCTACTTGTTCCCCTTTCGTGCCAAGTTACTTTCCTAAATTTTTGTCCTGAATATACCACAATCTGTTTATATATTCTCCTGCTGGTGGGCATTTAAATTATTTCCATTTTTGAACAAAGCTTCTACAACTATTCTTGGACAAAACTTTCTGTAAAGATGTATTTTTATTTCTCTTAGATAAATACCTAGGACTGGAATTATTTGGTTCATATAATAGGCATATATTCAATTTTGTAAGACACCACCAAACTTTTTTGTAATTTATTGTTCTAATTTACGTTCCCATATTCAATGTATGAGCATTTCAGTTGCCCTGCATCCTTGCTTACATTTGCTTTCTTTTTTCTCATCCAAGATTTTATTTAAAGTCAAATTAGTTAACATATAGTGTAGTATTAGTTTCAGGAGTAGGATTTAGAGAATTATCACTTACATATGACACCCAGTGCTCATTACAAGTGTCCTCCTTAATGCCTATAATCTATTTAACCATCTCCTACCTACCACCCCTCTAGGAAACTCAGTTTGTTCTCTATGTTAAGAGTCTCAGGGTTTGCCTTCCTCTCTGTTTTTATTTTATTTTAGTTTTCCTTCCCTTTCCCTATGTTCATCTGTTTTGTTTCTTAAATTCCACATGAGTGAAATCATATGGTATTTGTCCTTCTCTGACTGACTAATTTCACTTAGCATAATATACTCTAGTTCCACCCACATTATTACAAATGGCAAGATTTCATTCTTTTTTGAAGGCTGAGGAATATTCATATATATATGAGTTCATATGTTCACATATACCATATACACACCACATCCTTTTTATACATTCATCTCGATGGACATGTGGACTTTTTCCACTATTTGGCTATTGTTGATAGTGCTGCTATAAACACTGGGGTGCATGTGCCCCTTTGAATCAGTATTTCTGTATTCTTTGGATAGATACCTAGTAGTGCAACTGCTGGGTCATGGGGTAAGTTCTATTTTTAACTTACTGAGAAACCTCCATACTGTTTTCCAGAGTGGGTGCACCAGTTTGCATGCCCACCAAGAGTGTAAGAGGGTTCCCCTTTCTCCACATTGAAGAGAAAATCTTTTTTTAAGATTTTATTTTATTTTGAGAGAGAAAGTGAGAGAGAGACAGAGAGAATAGAGGGAAAGTGAGAAGCAGACTCCTCACTGAGCAAAGAGCCTGACACAGGACTTAATACCAGAACCCCAAGATCATGACCCAAGCTGAAGGCAGCCACTTAACCAACTAAGCCACCCAGGCACCCCGCAAAAATCCTAATAGTACACAGAGCAAAAGACATTTTGGTAGGTAGGGCATTATACACACACACACACACACACACACATATATGTATGTGTATACACACACACACATACATAATGACAGCAAACATTTTGTCAGAGACAACACAAGTAAGCAATAGGAGTGGTCAAATAGACATTATCTAAAGAAAAAGCAAAAAGGTAAAAAAGGATTAGAAAAAGAGAACAAAAAAAAGAGAGAAAAAGAAAAAGAGAAAGAGAGCCCAAGAGCAGAGGAGAAATATCAAATGATATATGCAAAACTGGAATCCTAGAAGGGGAAGAAAAGAACAACAGCGTTAAAATAATAGTGGCTAAGAATTTTCCAAAATTAGTGACAGACAACAAAACATGGCCAGAGCCAATAAACTCAGATACATTATAGGATAAATACCAACAACCACCAGACACGCATGAACACACACACACACACACACACACACACACACACACACACACCCCCAGAGCCAGGCATATCAAAGTCCAAATGCTAAATACCAAAGATAAAAATCCTGAAAGCAATCAGAGAAAAAAAGATACACTGCCTGTAAATGAACAAGAATAAGAACTACAGCAAACTTCTCATCAGAAAGCATGGAATAAAACAGAGTGACATGTTTAAAGTGTTCAAAGGAAAAAAAAAGGTCAACCCAGAATTCTGCACTATGTAAAAGTATCCTCCAAAACTAAAGGAGAAATACCTTATCAGACAAACAACTTCATTGTTGGCATACATTCTCCTTAAGAAATGTTCAAGAAAGTCTTGTCTTCAGGGGCAACTGGGTGGCTTAGTGGTTGAGCGTCTGTCTTTGGCTCAGGTCATGATCCTGGGTCCTGGGATTAAGTCCCATGTCATGCTCCCTACAGAGAGCCTGCTTCTCCCTCTGCCTATGTCTCTGCCTCTCTTTCTGTGTCTCTCAGGAATAAATAAGTAAAATTTTTTTTTAAATAAAGTCTTGTTTTCAGGCATAAGGATTCTAGGTCAGAAACTTGCATGTAAAAACACAGTGAGGGTGGCCCGGGAGGCTCAGCAGTTTAATGCTACCTTCCGCCCAGGGCCTGATTCTGAAGACCCGGGATCAAGTCCCATGTTGGGCTCCCTGCATGGAGCCTGCTTCTCCTCTGCCTGTGTCTCTGCCTCTCTCTCTCTCTCTCTGTGTCTCTCATTAATAAATAAATAAATAAAATCTTAAAAAAGAAAACTGAACAGTGTCAGAAAAGGAATAAATGAAGATAAAAACAAAATCTTTTTCTTTATTTACTCTAAGATAGCTGAATGATTCAAGCAAGTACAGGAATAATGAACTTTGTGCATAGCATATGTTTAAATTTTATCAATGGCATGAGGTACCAAAAGGAGAAGCATGGTACTTACACTATGCATGAAACTGTATAATATTAATTAAAAGTAGATTCTGATCATTTATTTTTTGTTTGTTTCAAGTTTTTCTTCAAATTCTAATTGGTTAATATATACTATAATATTAGTTTCAGGAGTAGAATTTAGAGATTCATCACTTACATATAATACCCAGTGCTCATCACAAGTGCCCTCCTTAATGAGTGATGGTTATTAAGGAGATTTTGATCATTTAAAATATATTTTGAAAACCCTAGAACACAAAAGCACAAAATGTTTTTTAAAGTGATGAGTTGGACTTCATCAAAATTAAAAACTTTCTTTAATGCCCAGCACATTGCCCATCATGTAGTAAGCACTCAATAAATACTACTATCAATTTCTTAGGAGGTTAAGCATACACTTACATGCAATCCTGCAATTCCACTCCCAGGTATTTATCTCAAAGAAATAAAAATATACGTCCATGCAAAGACAGGAATTTTCAAAGCAGTTTTATTCATAATAGCCAAAAACTAAAAAGAACCCATCTTCCATCAGGTGGGAAATGGATACGGAAATTATAGTACATTTGTTCAATGAAAACTACCTACCAATACAAAGAAACAAAAACTACCCATTCATGCAATAACACCAACGAATCTCCAAAGTGTTACACTAACTGAAAGAAGCCCAATTTAAGAGCTATCTATTGCATGGTTTCATTTATTTATTTTTTAAAAATTTTTTTAGAGAGAGACAGAGCACACAAGGAACTGGAGTGGGGGAAGAGGGAGAGAGAGAGAGAGAGAGAGAGAGAGAGAGAGAGAATCCTAAGCAGGCTCCACACACAACACATAAGCCCAATCAGGGCTCAATCTCACAACCCTGAGATTATGACCTAAGACAAAACCAAGAGTCATATGCTCAAACTATTGAGCAACCAAGGTGTTCCTGCATGATTTCATTTAAATAAAATTCTAAGTATAAAATTCTCATGACAAAAAGCACATCAGCAGTTCCTAGAGGAGTAGGGGGCTGACTATAAAGGAGCAAGAAGAAACTTGAGAAATGCTCTATATCATCATATAGAAATGTATAGGACATTGTGGAAATAGTTAAATGAATACATTTGTCAAAACTCATCATCAAATTATACACTTAAAAACTGGCAAATTTTACCTAAGTAATGCAGATCAAAAGGGAGGGGCTATGGAAAAGAAGTGGAAGAAGAGGAAACTTTTTTACAAAATCATTTACAAAGATCATTTGTTCTATCTACTCACAAGGTAATTCCTTACCTAAATTTAATAGAGAGAGCTATAGTACACTTAAAATACCAGAAAACAGTACAATATAATGGAAAAGAGCGAGATTAGTACCTCCCTTATGCTTTAGAACTTCATATAAGGAAAGGCTTAATAAAGTCACTGCAATAAGAGAGAGATTGGGAGTGAAGGAAGGTAGCACACAAATAGGACTTGAAAGGCAGGATAAATCTGGAATTTGAAAAAAAAAGAGCCTTTGGACAAGTGAAATAATTTAAGTATTTCTAGAATATCAAAATGGAAAATTCATTTGTAGAGATGAGAAGCTATTCTTGAGAAAGGCCTCTGAATTCCTTAAGGACTCATATGGACTAGTCTGTGCTCTCTGCTTCCCAGTCCTGAGAAGTGGAAACTCAACATTTCATTCTCTCTGCAAGAGTCCTGTTCTCCCACATGACTTTTCCCCCTTGTAATACAAGAGACATTTAATTAACTTTTCTGCCACATGCAGCTGGCACCAAAGCAAACCAAGCTGTGGGGTGGCTGACCCAGAATTACTGATGAATGTTCAAAGTAAACATGTTTGCAGCCAATCTGGAATGGTATATTTCTAAGAGGACAGAGAGCTCTTACAATTAATTAACTCATCTGGACAAACTGTCCATCCAATGGGAGGTTTTCAGTAATGAGTATCAGACCAGAGATCTTCCTGCAGCTGAGCTTGTTTATCATTCAACAAGGCTACTTCTGCCATGTCTCATGGATAGCTTCATGATTTTTATTTTCACTGGCTTCTGGCTTCTTATATTTATATAAGCAGGCCAAGAAAGCAAAACACACATAAGAGCAAGTTTAAATGTTAGATCTCACATTTCCCCAAAAGGCAGAGATACCTACCTTTCTTTCCTTTTCTACACGTCAGAGTAGACAATTGAGGAGAAAAGGACCCCATGATTGGGAGGAGAGGAGACGGCCTCATTAAAAAGCATGAATTCACTAAGTCATTTTGTCATTGTGTGGAAATTTTAACAAAGTGCTCTCTGCTGCAAAGTCTGATGATTGGATAGTGGGGGCTACACAAAATGACATCAGACCCCCATGAAGACTGCAGCTTAACTCTTAAGTTAGGAAATACCAATATTCGTGTCCTGAAAGAACTTGACCACATGGTACAATTCTATGTCAAGCACGGTTTTTCTCTATTGTTTTGTTTGCCTGTTTGTTTATATTTGCCTATGTAGAACATAATCTCCTGAATGAGCTCTGACTGTAGTGCAGAAGGGAACAGCACAACTCATATGGGTCCTTTTTTGAGATAAGAGACCCCTGAAATATCCTAGAGTGTCTTGCCTCCCTCTGAAATAATCAACCACCCTGCCTGATGGGGAGTTAGTGTTCTCTTAGTCACAGGGAATCCAAGAGATATTCTGGCCAGCATAGGAAGTAGAGTCTCTTCAATCTTCTGAGTAATAGTCTAGACAGATGCTTCTGTTACCATACATGAATCTCCCCCCCACTGCCTGCCTCTCTGTGTAGTCTTTCTAATTTCATTTGGTACAGTTTTCCCTGCCACAGGTCAGCTTTACAGAGCAATCATGTAATGACTCGTCTACATGAAGAGAATAAATATCATTTGTTAAGTACTAAGCTTTGGGCATTGTGTTAATACTTTACATATTGTGTCATTTAACCTAGCATGTCATGACATATGTATCACACTTCATTGCACAATACCCAATGTGGCAGTATGGAATAATAATTAAAAGTACACGTTCTAGAGCCAAACTACCTGAGTTAGATTTTTTTACTTTACCACATATAAGTTGAATAATCTTGGAGAAGTTATGTAACTTCTTCATTCCTTTAGCTGCCACATTTGTAGAGAGAATGAGAATCTATTTCACAGAATTTCTGTGAAGATTAAATGAGGTGCTCAATAAATGTCAGCCATTTTTATTTCTGTGACAAATTTAAAAACTAAGACCTAGCAAGACCAAATGACTTGTCCAAGATCATACAGCTAGAGTTCAAAGTAGGTCTGCCTGACTCAAAAGCCAATGTTCTGGGGCGATCCCTGGGTGGCTCAGTGGTTTAGCGCCTGCCTTCAGCCCACAGTGTGATCCTTGGAGTCCCGGGATCAAGTCCCACATTGGGCTCCCTGCATGGAGCCTGCTTCTCCCTCTGCCTGTGTCTCTGCCTCTCTCTCTCTCTCATGAGAGACACAATCCCTATGTCTCTCATGAATAAATAAAATCTTAAAAAAAAAAAAAGCCAACATCCCTCACTGCTATATCACACTGATGCAAAAACAACAAAAAAAACAAAACAAAACAAAACAAAACAGAAAAACCCCACAACTCAGACCCAGAGTTTCTCAAAGCATGCTTTGTGGAACACTGATCTCATGAAATATATATCTTATCCCTCTTCCGGAGATTCACACTGCATGTTAGATATTAAAAACTCCTTAAAAAAACACTTTGCTTTAACCTAATGTTTCACAAACATATTTGACAAATCATATTTCATAGACATTCAGGATCACTGGGACATCCTTTGCTAAAAACTTAAGGAGCTAACTGATCACAAATAAAATATGGGTAATGTTGGCAAGAATTATTTCAAATGTCCTGACTTCCACAATTAGCATGTACACCAATTATTACCTACAGGTGTAAACTAACTGTATTATAAGAAAGAATAAAATTATGACTTATTTACAGAAAAAAACTAACCCATAAAGCTCAGCTTTTAAGAAGAGAGATCCAGAAATAACAGATTACTTGGTTAAGGCAACAGAGCCAGGAATAGACCCCAGTCTTCTGAATGTAACTGTCTTCTATACCTACTGTCTTCTATCTCTGAAATGGGTTATGTTTACACCAGAGATGTGAGGAGAAAATAATGCAACATCTATGTATCGTTTTAATTTATACCTTCTATTTTTATGGATATGCAATATCAAGACTAATAATTAATGCAATAATATAAGTATATAATTTATAAGTAAACACATTCACAAACAAAATTTGTGGGACTACTCAAAAGCTTTTACTAATGGAATTACACTACCAAAAAGTTGGGAGTTCACTACTTCAATCTCTACACCTAGAGAATGATATGCTGCTGTGACAGAAAGCAACAGAATATCTATAATGTTCCCTGGCAGTATCTTTCAAGTATAGCTCTCCTTTTAAAGACAAAATAGGGAAGAAAAAATTCTCAAGGCCATCCCAAAATTAAAAGAAATTATTTCATCATCATGTTATGTAAATATTTAATGGCATAAAAATCAGTCTTTCTCTATAGTTCTTAAGCAACTGTCAAAAACAAATTTATAAATTAAATAGAAACAAACCAGAAAGATCCTTAAAATTTAAATTTAACATGATGGATGGTGTCACTTTATTGAAATACCAAATCAACATTCATGATCTGATTATAGCTAAGATTTATGGCACAGGTTATGCTTCAGTTTCCTCATGTAGAAAATACAGAAATAAAAATGTAACTTATTAGCTCACAGTTACGGTAAGTTAATGAGCTAATACCTGTAAAATGCACAGTATCTAGTGTATAATAAGCACTCCAAAATAATTATTCTCTATGTTGGCAAATTGAACACCAATAAAAAATAAATTTATTATAAAAAAACAAAATATTAACTATTACCATTATCAGTATCATCATCTTTGTCATTGCCGTCGTCGTCATCATCATCATCATCATCATCATCTTGAATCTGGCATATGCCCTATGGATCATTCAATTCTCCCACAACTTTTCCCTATTGGAACTATTTCAAAATTTTTGTTCCTAGAGCCCTTTCTGCCATGATTTTGAGCTGTTCACGTTACTTATATATTAAGCTAACCCCTGTTCTTTCCCCATAAATCTGAGACAAAGTAGTATGTCTTGACACCAACACAATATTAAAGACCAATAAATAGATAGCAAAATCTTATGGCAGAAGCGTTTATCCAGACGAATTAGAATGTAGCCAGATCCACATATCTATTAGATTATTATTATTATTTTTAAAAGATTACTATTAAGATGAGATATAACATTTTTAAATTCTAGTGAAGAATTCCTGGACACCTGAGAAGACACTGACAATACACATGAACCTCCAAATGTCTTTGGATTCCAGTTAGAGATATACTGTCCCACAGATATATAAGGAGAGATGAACATTTATATTCTGGCTAAGGATGACTGTGTTTTTCATGTTTCCTTACTAACACTGGAATTTGTACATCTCTCCAGGTTAACATTAACATTCAATTTATATGCATTTTATGCATATCTGTCTTTTGTACCAGAAGAGCTCCTTAAAAGCAAGCATTATTATTCATCTCTGAATCACCAGCACTAGCAAATTGCCTTTTCTCCAACACTCGGGAGAATGCCCTACTAACTTTAATAGGTTACAGTAGGAAGAGTACCAAACATGGAGTTCGAACTACCAAGTTCAAGTTCTAACTCTGACCCAACTAATTTCTAAGTCTATTTTTTCTTTTTTTGAAAAAGAGTAAGAGTGCCCCCGACACAGCTATCTGAAAATTAAATGACATCTATGTGTCATTTCCTTAGTAAACAATAACATACCAGATAAATATAACATAGAATTACTAATATAAAATGTGAATCTGCCTAAGGTGAAGTAGATAGAGAGGACGAATCCTTTTCATAAACTCAGAACTACCTGGGCATAACACTACTGAACTATATACTTAAAAGTGGTTAACATAGTAATATTTTCCCTAGGTCACAATAATTTTTAGTAGCTAAAGAGATAGGTTTCTGGAGTAAGAAAAAACTATCAAAAACCGTAACAAAGCCCTGGTTCAAATCTTACTAACCATACCATCTCAAACAATTCACTGTTTTTGAATCTCAGATGTCTCATCATTAAAAGGGGAGTAGTAACTTTCTCTCAGGGTTTTGTAAACATTTAAATAAAACAAACTATAATAAACATTAGCACAGTGTCTGGCACAGAGCAAATGTTTTTAAAAATCAGTTTCCAGGGCACCTGGATGGCTTAGTCAAAACAGCATGAGACTCTTGATCTTGGGATTGTGAGTTCAAGCCCCACATTGGGCGTAGAGATTACTTAAATACATAAAACTTAAAAAGATAATCTTATAGGGGTGCCTGGGTGCCTCAGTTGGTTAAGTACCTGACTCTTGGCTTCAGTTCAGGTCATGATCTCAGGATCATGAGATTAATCCCCACACTGGACTCCATGCTCAGCACAAAATCTGCTTGGGATTCTTTCCCTCTTCCTCTCCCTCCCCTTTTGCCTCTCCCCACTCACATATACACATACTCTCTCTAAAATAAATAAAATAAAATCTTTTAAAATATATATAATCTTATTTTAAAAATCAGTTTCCATCAGTTTGAAATCCTTACTTTCCTCATAATTAGTAAATCTATCCATTTATCAAGTATTAGCTATACATTGTGTGGTTCTTCACCATTTTAAAAGCATGAGGTATGGAAGAAATAAAAGGATAAATAAAAAATATTCCATTCCATTGGATTCCATTTTCAGAGTTTACAATTAAGTTAGGATGCCAAAAATAGTCACAGATAGCACTTTAAACCCCTACTATATTCATATAATAAACTTTAGGGTTTTTATTCTATTGTTATGGTAGAAATCTTTTTTTTCTTGTGGTAAGAACACAACATGAGATCAACCCTCTTAAAATTTTGAGTGTATAATACAGTATTGTTACAGCGGATGTTACACAATGTTGTACAACAGATATCTAGAACTTAATCATCTTGCATAACTCAAACTTTATACACACTGAACAGTAATTCACTAAGTCCCCTTCCCCTTAGTCCCTGACAACCACCATTCTACTCTGCTTCTATGTGTTTGACTATTTCAGATATTTCATAAAAGTGGAATTATATAGTATTTGTCATTCTATCACTGGCTTATTTCACTTAGCATAATGTCCTTAAGGATCATACATGTTATCACATATAGCAGGATTTTTTTCTTTTTTTATCTTGGCTACTGTGAATGATGCTACAATGAATAAAGGAATGCAAATATCTTTTGAGACCTGACTTTAATTTTTTTTATAAATTTTTTAAATTTTTTTTAAATTTTTCTTATAAATTTTTTTTATAAGTGGGGCAGCCCTGGTGGCCCAGCGGTTTAGCACCACCTGCAGCCCAGGGTGTGATCCTGGAGACCTGGGATCGAGTCCCACGTCAGGCTTCCTGCATGGAGCCTGCTTCTCCCTCTGCCTGTGTCTCTGCCTCTCTCTCTCTCTCTCTCTCTCTCTCTCTCTGAATAAATAAATAAATCTTTTTAAAAAAAATACTGAGAAGTGGTACTGCTGGATCATAGGGTATTTGTTTTTTATTTTTTAAGGAATCTCTATATTGTTTTCCATAGTAGCTACAGCATTTTACATTTTCACCAACTGTATGCAAGGGTTTCAATTTTTTACATACTAACACTTGTTATATTTTGTTTATTTGATAAAAGCCATTCTAAAAGGTATGAGGTGATATCTCATTGTGGTTTTGATTTGCATTTCACTTTTTATTAGTAATGTCAAGAATCTTTTCACATACCCAATTAGCCATCTGTTTGTCTTCTGACCACTTGAATGTCTTTGGTAGAAAAATAATTATTCAAGTCCTCTGCTCAGTTTTAATCAGGTTATTTTGTTTTGGTTTTTTGTTTGTTTATGCTATTGAGTTGAAGTAGTTCCTTATACATTTTGGATAAAAACCCCTTATCAGATATATGCTTTACAAATATTTCCTTCCATTCTATAAGATGTCTCTTTACTCTGTTGTTTCCTTTGCTATGCAGAAACTTGTCGTTTCATGTAATCCCTCTCATCTTTTTTTTTTTCTTTTGGTGTCCTATCCAAGAAATCATTGTCAAGACCAATGTCATGAAGCATTCCCCCTATATTTTCTTCTAGGAGTTTTACAGTTTCAGGTCTTATATTTAAATCTCTAACCCATTTTGAGTCGATTTGTGCATGATGTAAGATAAGGATCCAATTTTACCCTTTCCCATATGGATATCTAGTGGATATCTGGTTTTCCCAACACCATTTGTTGAAGAGATTGGCCTTTCCCCATTGTGGATCCTTGGCATCCCTGCTGAAGATCAGTTTACTATATATACTTGGATTTATTTCTGGGGTCTCTATTCTGTTCCACTGGTCTAGAAATTTTTTTAAGATTTTTATTTTATTTATTCATGAGAGATACAGAGAGAGAGAGGCACAAGACATAGGCAGAGGGAGAAGCAGGCTCCCTCTGGGGAGCCTGATATGTTCCACTGTTCTATGTGTCTGTCTTTATGTCAGTACCATACTGCTCTAATAACTGTAGCTTTGTGATATATGTTTTATTTTATTTCCAGTATAGTTAAAATAGTGTTTTATTAGTTTCAGGTTTGCAATATAGTGAGTGATTCAACAATTCCATACATTATCCAGTGCTCAATCACAGGTTCCCTCCTTAATCCCATCACCTATTTCCCCTATTGTCCCACCTATCTCCTCTGAAGTCATATCATGTACCATTTCTGACCACAATTATATGAAACTAGAAATCAACCACAAGAAAAAAATCTGGAAAGACCACAAATACAGGGAGGTAAGTAACATGCTACTAAACAATGAGTGGGTCCACCAAGAAGTCAAAGAACTCAAAAAGAACATGGAAACAAACAAAAACGAAAACACAACAGTACCAAAACTTTGGAATGCAGCAAACACAGTTCTAAAAGGAAATTGTATAGCAACACAGGACTACTTCAAGAAGCAAGAAAAATCTCAAACAACCTAACCTTACACGTAAAGGAGCTAGGAAAAAAAAAAAAAAAAACCAAAACCAGGAAAAAGAAGGAAATAATAAAAATTAGAGCAAAAGTAAATGATATGGAAATTTAAAAAGAAAAAATAGAACAAATCAATGAAATGAGAAGCTGATTCTTTGAAAAGATCAACAAAAGTGATAAGCTCTAGCTGATTCATAAAAAAAAAAAAAGACAAACAGCTCAAATAAAATCACAAATGAAAGGGGAAAAATAACAACCAACACCACAGAAATACAAACAAATGTAAGAAAATATAATGAAAATCTATATGCCAACAAATTAGACAACCTAAAAGAAATGTAATATATTGGGATGCCTGGGTGGCTCAGTGGTTGAGCATCTGCCTTTAGCTCAGAGCATGATCTGAGTCCTGAGTCCCTCATTGGGGTCCCTGTGGGGAGCCTACTTCTCCCTCTATGTCTCTGCCTCTCTCTGTGTCTCTCATGAATAAATAAAATCTTTTAAAAAAAGAAATGTAATATATTTTGTTACATTTATATTACAGATATTTTGAGGTCAAGAGGTGTGATACTTTCAGCTTTGTTTTTCTTTCTCAAGATAATTTTGGCTATTTGGGATCTCTTGTGGTTCCAAATGAATTTTAGGACTGTTTTATCTATTTCACTATAGAAATAGATGTCAAAGTACCGTTGGGATTTGATAGAGATTACATTCTAATTGGATTACATTCAATCTTTAGATCACTTTGGGTAGTATGGGCAACTTAAAGTTTGAAACTTAAACTTAAAAAATTAAGTTTTCCAATCCATGAACACAGGATGTCTTCCCATTTATTTGTGTCTTAATTTCTTTCATCAATGTTTTATACTTTTCAGTCTTTCATCTTTTTAGTTAATTTTATTCCTAAGTATTTTATTCTCTTTGATGCTTTGTAAATGGGATATTTTTCTTGATTTCCTTTTGGATAGTTCATTATTAGTATATAGAAATGCAACTGATTTTTGTATGTTGATTTTGTATCCTGCAACTTTACTGAATTCATGTATTAGTTGTAAGATGGTAAATTTTATGTTATGTGTTTTTTACCACAATTTTTAAAAATCCTACCTGAGCAAAGAGTGACTCGTTACTATTAATCACTGACTTATTAAAATGTGTTCAGTATGTAGCAAAGTAATATAGGCACCTAGAAAACTAGTGTCCAACATTTTATAAATAATTCCTTGCCCCTATAATCACATTTTTCTTTTTTCTTTTTTTTAAGATTTTATTTATTTATTCATGAGAGACAAACACAGAGAGAGAGAGGCAGAGACACAGGCAGAGGAAGAAGCAGGCTCCATGCAGGGAGCCTGATGTGGGACTCGATCCCAGGTCTCCAGAATCACACCCTGGGCCCAAGGCAGCACTAAACCACTATTCCACTGGGGCTACCCATATAATCACATTTTTCTTTAGGAGTTTCAAAAATATTGTACTGTTCATTTTTAGCTGGAATACTGATGCTCCCCACATATCTGCTGGAGATGTACCTTGAAATATTTTACTAGATATAACAGAGCTTTAGAATCAAAGTGATCTGAATTCCTGTCCTAGTTCTGTCACTTACTAGCTGTACAATCTTGAACAAGTTAAACATTTCTAAGCCTGAGCTTCCTCATGTGTACAATAATAAAAATGTTTCTTACACCTCATAAAATGGTTATGAAAATTAAGTAAAATAGTAGGTATCATGTGGATAAAACATCTGACTCATATTAAATGTTTAATAAAAGTCATTAGTAATAAACAGGCATAGAAAAAGAAGGAGACAGAGGAGGAGAAGAGGTAGTGGGAGAAGGAATAGGAGAACTGGGACATCCACTCACACATCTAGTCTCTATTAAGCAAGAACATATAACTGTAGCACAACAGAGTAGATTTAACAGTGCAGATTAGCTACAGGAAAGAAAATATCCCCTACAGGTTAACTGGATTCATACCTATCTGTCACATAGATATTTTATAAATGTCTGAGAAAGGCTGAAATACAAAAGTGTTTTCTGCCCATATACTAATAATACTTGGAAAACATTTTTTTAACCCCATCCTCATCCATTTTTTTAACCTCATCCAATTTGGCTTTATTTGCCTTTAGGGAGAGAAATCAGGTTAAATGAATGAATGAATAAATGAAGATATACATACATACATAAATAGTGGAAAGGGGGATTATTTCCAGTTGAACTCACAGAGCCAAAAACCTGCTCTGCACTCACTAAATTTTTAAAAATTAAGTTTGACTCATGCCAATGCTATTAATCCCTCAGTTTATAGCACTCTTTGATCCCAGTTACTCTCAAAAAAAAAAAAAAAAAAAAAAAAAACGAAACCCCCACCCCTCTCTCTTTCATGTTTGAACTGGAACACAAATTAATTGCAAAGGATACTACCCATATCAAATCAATTACCATGTTCTGTCAATTTTCTTTGTAATGACTCCCTAACTATATTTTTTTCTTTCCCACTGCTGCTTCATTAATGTAATCTGTTTTCATCTCACTCCTGGATATCTTCACTAAGCCTGTCATTGGTCCCTCTGCAGTTAGAAATCTACAACTGTTTATATTCTGTCCTGTGAGGAACCATGAGATAAATCTCCCTAAAATATCACACCTAATTTTCCTAGTTACAATCATTCCTTGATTCTCTATTTCCTAAAGGATAAAATCCAAACCCCTTAACTTAACTCTCAAGTTTACTATCAGATTGCCCTCCATAATTTGATCCTAAACTCCAATCCAACTTCACCTCTCAAAGAAAGCCTTTTACAACTGGTTCCCAAATGGCCTTCGTATATTGGAAATGGGACTGCCCCAATGGCACATGATTATTATCTTTAGTTCATCAATCCCCAAACATTCAGTAGTTTTTGAAACAAACAAAAGATAAAGAGCATCCCTTCATTTCTAAATACTCCTATAACTAAAAACTGTAGAAAAGGGATCAAAGATTCATATATGCATAAAACAAAATCTACCCTGTATTTCTTCATTCCCCCCAAATTTTACTTCTCAGATTATGCTCACAGTTATTTTCAGAAACCTTTGACTTCCAAAAAATCAAAACTGTCAGAAGATGACCATGACATTGGTCTCCATGGTGGTAACTCATCAGCCTACCAACGTCATCAAGATTTTACAACACTCATTTCCATGCCTTTACCACAGCCCCTCATGTACAGCAAATGAGATCACTGGGGGAGCAAGCCAGGGGCTGGAAATAGTGGAGGAAATCAGCTGCCAGGCTGGGGACAGAATCTAGGAATTCTACTCTCTCGTCATATCCAATTACTAAAAATTGTCCATTTAGCTTTTGTCTGTTTTCAGTTTTTCCCCATACTTCTTTCCTTTTGAATAAACAAACTAGCTCTAAGACAGCAAGACTCTCAAGTTGTAAGACTCCTTCTTCACATGCAAGCTGCAGCTCCTCAAGACCTCTATTTTCTACATGTGAATATTTAAATATATTAAACTTAAACATTCTCTGCAGACTAGAGGGCTCCCTTGGTTAATGCTGATTGCAAATGCAGATACAGAAACAACTCCTAGAAAGACAACTACACTCCAGTTACAGGAGTTAAAGACTTGTTTTCCATTGTAATGGATTCCAGACCACCATAACCTAACCTATTCATTATTCTTTCAACAAATATTATTGAGCACATACTATATTCAGACCCACTATAATACAGTGATTTTTTTTTTTTATGATAGTCACACACACAGAGAGAGAGAGAGGCAGAGACACAGGCAGAGGGAGAAGCAGGCTCCATGCACCGGGAGCCCAACGTGGGATTCGATCCCGGGTCTCCAGGATCGCGCCCTGGGCCAAAGGCAGGCACCAAACCGCTGCGCCACCCAGGGGTCCCTAATACAGTGATTTTTAAAACACCACCATACATTCAAGGGCAGAGATACAAGGGAGAGGTCCAGACTACCATGAAGTGTGGAGTGAGTCATCCTTAGGCATCATTATTTTATTGTAAGAAGATCATTTGTCCCTCTCTGGCTTTTAAATGTTGTACGAGTGTGTTTAAAACAAGAATTCAATACAAGTAAGTAAGCATTTTTGACCATACACTACGGATCATTGAACTAGATATTATAAGATTCTAAAAAGGATTGGGAATAGCCATGTATTGTTGAAAAAAAAACATAGATTAACTTCACTTTCCTCATCTTTAAATGAGGATATTTGGAAAATCTCTGAGGAATAAATGAGATGTAATATAAAGTACCTTGCAGAGGGCAGGTGCTCAAGAACTGTTTATTCTTTCTTTCAAAGAAATTAGGGCACTGACACCAATTAAGAGGTTACCATTTTAGTAAAAGGCCTAAAAGAGTAAGATCGACAATAAGAACAAAGGGAAAGTGAGAAATACCAAATGCAAAAAAAGACAGTTGGCATTACATCAAAAAGGCTTCATTTTACACATGAACTAAAAGAAATATTCTTTTAGGAACAAACAAAATGTGATATATCCATACAGTGGGATATTATTCAGCAATACAAAGCTATAAGTACTAATATAGCTACAATAAGGATAAGCCTTAGAAACATTATGCTATTCCCCACAAATATCAGAAAGGGAGACAGAACATAAAGACTCCTAACTCTGGGAAACGAACTAGGGGTGGTGGAAGGGGAGGAGGGCAGGGGGTGGGGGTGAATGGGTGATGGGCACTGGGGGGGGCACTTGACAGGATGAGCACTGGGTGTTATTCTGTATGTTGGTAAATTGAACACCAATAAAAAATAAATTTATTAAAAAAAAAAAAAGAAACATTATGCTAAGCTAAAGAAATCAGTCCCAGGGACGCCTGGGTGGCTCAGCAGTTGGGCGTCTGCCTTCTGCTCAGGGTGTGATCCCAGGTCCGGGGTCAAGTGCCACATCAAGTCCAGCATCAGGCTCCCTGTGAGGAGCCTGTTTCTCTCTCTATGTCTCTGCTTCTCTCTGTGTGCCTCCCATGAATAAATAAATAAGGGATCCCCAAACCTCAGCGGTTTGGCGCCTGCCTTGGACCCAGGGCGTGATCCCGGAATCCCGGGATCGAGTCCCGGGATCGTCCCGCATTGGGCTCTCTGCATGGAGCCTGCCTCTCCCTCTAACTGTGTTTCTGCCTCTCTCTCTCTGTGTGTCTCTCATGAATAAATAAATAAGATCTTTAAAAAATAAATAAATATTTTAATAAATAAAAATAAATCAGTCCCAAAGAACCACATATTATATAATTCTGTTCATATGAAATATCCAGAATAGGCAAACACAAAGATAATAAAGATATATTAGTGGTTGCCTCGAGTAGAGGAGGAGGGGGGCCAGGGGGAGATAATTAAGCAGTGCAAGGTTTCCTATTAGAGTGATTAAAATGCTCTAAAATTGATTGTGGTAATGATTGCACAACCCTGTGAATATACTAAAAGCCATTGAAGTATATCCTATAAATGGTATGTGAATCATACTGAATGCAAACTGTATCTCAATGAGAGTGTTTTTTTAAAAGATTAAACGAAAATAAAATAAAATTAAATTAAATTAAATAAAAAGATTAAATGAGAAATGCCTATAGTACCTTGGTAGAACTCAATAAATGTAGTGTAGGTTGATAACGTTACTGATTACTGTTTCCAGAGGAAAATACACTTACTGTCTATTTTTTTATGCATGCTATTGATGATAATTGCCTAGACCCTTAATCTCAAAATTATAAAGCCATTCTGTAATATAGAAACAACTTAAGAAATCTCAGCATGGTCTAATAACCTAAATTCTTATAAACATTTACAACAACCAGAAATAACAACAGTAAATTTGTCTGGTGATACCGATGAAGTTGTTCTCAGGTACTTCAGGTAAACTTTACTGCTTCTTCCTCTGTAATTTGTCTATTCATCTTTATATTATCATTATCTATTGTATATGTTATTTTTTCCTACTAAGTCTTAAGTTCTATCAGAAGAAAAACTATATATATCCCAATCATTTTTGTATCCTTTGGGAGATTGCAATACTACTACATAGAAGGTACTTAATAAATCTTTACTGAATGAACATTTAACTGAAAATTCAAGGATTTCTTGTAAATTATCATCTATCTAAACTCCTGTTTCAAAAAGAGTTTTGAAAGCTGACCAACTTAGCAATTACACCCAGTATTCCTACCTAAAATGTGAAAATGCCTTAACGACTAGTTTTGTCACAGACCTGAAGTTCCAAGGGCTCTCAAGAACATGGAAATATTCTCAAACAGGTCATTTAGCCCTGGGAAAACACTGAAAAGTTCATATAATCAGCCCATGATCTCTGCCATCATCACTAAAGTAAAATGGATGAGAAGGCCTTCCCAGCTCCTCATCCTGCTACTGCCTTTCGGTGAACATTTTCTGCATCTGGCTACCATAGGCAGTAATATTAATAATTAGCAGAAAAGCCTTGCTACTCTAAGTATGGTCCCCAAACTAGCAGCACGGGCAAGACCTAGGAGTCTTTTAGAAATGCAGAATCTCATTTTTAACTAGATCCCCAGGTGACTTGCGTTCCATGTTAGAATTTAGGCATCACTACAGTAGAGCTGGCTATGCCAGGGCTCTAGAGTCAGACTGCCTAGGTTTGAACTCCACAACAGACCAGAAAGGGTACCTTAGGCAAATCACTTCACCCAGAGGTTCTTACCATGTTGTGCACTTTAGAAGTACCTGAAGAGATTTTTAAAAATCACAATGCCTTAGCCTCTCCCCAGGGATTGATTTAATTAGTCTAGGACCTGATATTTTTAAAGCTCCTCTACTAATTCTATAGTGCAGCCAGAATTGAGAACCACTGACTAACATCTCTAGGTTTCATTTAAATGGGACAGTTAAGAGTATCTGCATCAGGGGGTGTGAGAGAAAAAAATCTGATCATCTTTGAAAAGCTTTTGGCCCAGTACCTAGAATGTGTAAGTACTCAATAATCAGTAGTTATTATCATCATACCTGGAAATTTGAAAAATGAATTGTTCCGGAGAAAGAATAAAAAAGAACAGGCTCAAATGTCTGGCCCCATCCTACAGGGAAGGTACCTGCCAAACTCAAGAGGCTCCAAAGAAAGGACACAATCAAAGAATGCATTATCCCCAGGATGAGTGTTTCCTAGCAGCAAACTGTTGATTGAATGAAGCTTCAAGGAAACTATAGTGTGTCAGGGAAGGGGTAAGCCATCTCTGCAAGGTGTCGGAAAAGGCCAGCACCCTCACTTGGAATGTATTGCGGGAGGGTGGGGGAGCACTGTTTCAGCAGTTCTGTAAGACAGGAAATCCCCCTACCACACCTCCCTGATTTACACGGATTCCTGATACACACCACATGTGTCCTCAACTCTCTTTCTCCCTCCCCCCAAGTTTTCAATCATTCTGTTCCACATTTAGGTGATGAAAGCTTAAAACCTGTGGTTATAACTTCTACGAGAAATTTCATTTTGAAAGCTTGCTAAATTTCAACTTTATTGCCATGAGGAAAACAGAAGAAACAAAAGACCTCAGTCATCTACTAACACAAAAACCCCTAGTGAAGACATTTAATAAGTGTAAGTTTTCTGTTGTGAGTTGTTGAAAATCCTGACCTTTGGACTGGGGTGCCATTCATTTGCTTCTACAAATGGTCTATGAAACAATAGCATTTACTTGTGTAATGGTTTTAGGTTACGTGTTTAGTTTCACCTGTGGATTTTAACTTGGCTCAGCCTGGCCTGGAGTTCCTTTTGAATCTTACATCTCACTGGATTTAACCTGAGTCTACTCTTCCAAAGGGATTCACAATGGCCGGGCAAATAATTCAAAATCTGTCTTTTCAACAATTGCAAGGAAATAAACACCCAGACGAAAACAGCATACCTGTTAAGGCACTGAGAGATACATATAGATTTATTTCAAAAGTGATTACAAAGATTTTTTTTTTAATTGTGCATGGTTTGGTAACTATTAACACCAAAAAGCTCATGTTCTATTTCTAACTTCTCTGCCTACTTACTATGGGCCTCCTCAGGGTAAATGAAACAGACTCCTCCACCCTTTCACTGAGTGCACTGTAATAGCTAATGAATGTCTACATTGAAAAGGCTTTTCAATTTTTTGCTGGAAGTCTCCTCAGAGATATGGGCATCCCACAGAGTGCTCTCAAAGTCCCCTGGTCCCATTCTCTGGATTATTTCTAAACTTACCCTGGGTTTGGATCTGGTCTAAAGGGAGTCTAGGATTCAGGTGCTGTATCTCCAGTAATAGCATTCTGTGGCCTGTCCACCGTGTTGTCAATGAAGAACGGTTCAAAAAGACACAAGAACCCAGGACTAAACTGGACCCCAGCACACCTTCAAGCAAACACACCCTCTCACAAAAGTCATAGACCCATTCTAGCCTCCCAGAGAATTTGCTGCAGAGTGACCCAATCATGGAAGAATACTAGTGCCCATGTGGCTCACTGTAGTGCAGTGAGGGACTATCATTAGCTGTGATACCTTATTTAAGAGTATCAGGCTTGAAGGTAGAGGTGCTGAATTCTAATTCCAGCTCTTCTACTTAAAAGCTATGTAACTTTGAACAACTTCCCTGAGTCTGTTTTCTTATTTATAAAATGGAAATGACAAAATTTTAAATAAACCTATTATACACAGTCCTTACTAAGGATCAGAGGTGTTTTAATAATCTTTAAAGAGAGAATTACAGATGTAAAATGTAATGATTTTTCTCTTGTAAACAAGAGATTAGGGAGGTCTTCAAAAATGGCTACCTGTTCCTAGCAAAACATTATTCCAGGTCTTCATAAATCTCACTTCTTTGGCTAACTAATATTCAAATTCACAGAGCAACTTTAATGAGATGAGTGACATTCAAAGAAAATCAAGAAATCCTCAGCTAGGATTTCTTTTAAATCACACAGTGATATAATATTTGAACAAAAGCTCAAAATATTTTGAGTGTCACTTTCCATCTGTATCCAAAACCTCACAAAGCACTTATTTCACTAAATGAAACCACACTTTGACTCGCGGAATTAGTTTTGCTGTGACTGTTTTCTTGACATTTATTCAAAGAATGTATTATAACTAAAAGGATTAAAATGGATAAGGGTATTTAAAACGACATTAGTGGAAAATAAATAATTTAGATCAAGTTCCAATATGGAGAAAGAAATATGACACTACAGCACTGCTTTGTTTGAAATTATGGACAAATACCAAACAGAAGTTCTTGCAAAAAAGTACCAATGAAAGAACTAAAGAGAATAGTTAAATTTCAGCTCATCCACGTATGGATCATTTACTCACTAAAAAACTGACCATAATTACTGACTAAAAGATTATCTAGATAAGCAAGTTGTACAGTATGATCCCAATTATATATTTAAAAGTTTATATACAACTGTATACATAGATAAAGGTCTGGGGCAGCTTGGGTGGCTCAGTAGTTTAGCACCACCTTCAGCCCAGGGCATGATCCTAGAGACCTGGGATCTAGTCCCATGTCGGGCTCCCTGCATGGAGTCTGCTTCTCCCTCTGCCTATGTCTCTGCCCCTCTCTCTCTCTCTCTCTCTCTGTTTCTCATGAATAAATAAATAAAATCTTAAAAAACAAAGGTCTGAAGAGATACATGCCAAACTATTAAGAGTGATTATATCTATAAAGTGGGATTGGGGGTGATTTGATATATGTATTATTGAATTTATACTAGTGAGCCTGCATTATATTGGTAATTAATAAAATAAATAAAAGCATAATCTTTAAAAATAAAAATATGAATTAAGAAGTTAAGCATTCACTAGAAATATCCTATTTTCAAAAAAAAGCAGAAACGATGAATGAAAGAAAGCTTATTCCCTTTAGTGTATTAAGCTACCAAATAAATGGCAAATTATTAGCCAACAAGTATGTGATGAAGAGCTACTATGCCAAAGGCACTCTACTAGATATTATAGAGACTACAGAAATGATACAATCACTACTCTTACAATGACCTATAATCTAAGGGTAGAACCAAGTCTACATGAACATACACAAAAAGATACATGAGAAGATAACACAAAATATGAAAATAGCAAAGAAGTGATTTTTAGATAATAAATGCCTTAGAAATTCAGGCTTGATGAATGTTTCATGAGTAAATTCATTAATTAAACCACTTTGAGCTGAGATGGTAAAGAATTCATAGAGAAGGAGGACAAATGTAAGCAGGGTTTTGCAAGGTAGAAAGACTTGAGAAATGGGTAGAAAATGGGCCAACACATGATGGAGTGGGGGATCAAAGGGCTAGAAATGCTGGCAGAGAGAGTACAAGCGAACCCTCAAGGGCCTTGGAAAGCTGAAGGAGAGTGAAAACTTGAATAAGCAGACAAAAGAGATCTCTGAAGGTTTCTAGCTGGGCAGACAGTAGAGCTTCAGAAAGATTAATCAGGCAGCAGGATAGAGAGGACAGAGACATGGAACTCAGGTCTCAGAGAGAGGTGATAGAAGGAGGAAATAAATGACAAAACTAGATGGAAACAGCCACAAAGGAAATAATACTTTTCACGTAGCCCTATTCTCAAACTTCCAAATCAGACTCAAGCTAATATAAACCCCTAGTGGAATGGAAAGACCTTTGAAGCTGTCTTGGTAGAAGAATGAAGAACCTGGTGCTGTTATGCTGTAAGAGGGACAGTGACAATGACTAACTTCAGAGTGAGAATGTCTTCCAATCACAGCTCTGCCACTTAACAACAGAGTTACTTAAATCACCCCTGAGACTTTGTGCAGAATATTTAAACCTCTTTGTTTGTTGGTTTCTTCATTTTAAGTGGCTATAAAAGTGTTCTCCACTTGAATTTAAAAATCTCAATTCAAAGAGAAAGACAGGGAAGGAGGTTAGAAAGGAAGAATTTTCTTGAAACCTCATCCCTATCAGTTTTCTTTACCATTCACAGGGTTTCACTGGGCTTAGAACTGAAGGCAGAGTATGGGTCCATTTGTAAATATAAAATAAGGTAATCCTGGGGTGCCAGGGTGGCTCAGATTGTTAAAGCTCTGCCTTCAGCTCAGGTCATGATCTCCAGGTCCTAGATCAAGCCTCATACCCTTGTCCATTGGGCAACCTGCTCAGCAGGGAGTCTACTTCTCCTTCTCCCTTTGCCTCACCGCCCACCACCCCACTTGTTCTCTCTCAAATGGATTTAAAAAAATCTTTTTAAAAAAAAATAAGGTAATTCTAAAATTGCCCAACAATTAGTTTATAACTTTCCAACAACTTTTTAAAATATACTTAATTTTCTGGTTTTTATCCTGCTATTTCCCTTATATCAATAACATTGCTGATCCATTTCTATTAATCTCTTCAATGTATCCACTTCTGAATATACCTCCTTCCCAGAGAAACTAGTAAGTTTTACTCCCCATTAGATCAGTTGTTGTTCTATTCCTTCAATACATTCTAAAAATGTGACAACCATCTTTCATTTTTCATGTGTCTTTCTGTGATTATTCTTTTGTGGTTTTACCTAACAACTAGCTTGTGTTCTAATTCACAAGATTTTCATTATCCTTGTGGGAAGGCCTGGAGCACACATATTTTTAATGTTCTACAATGTTTAATATACGGCTTCTGAGGGCCAGATAGGTGAACGGATGAATAAATAAAATAATGAATGAATCAAAGACAGGATCCCTCTCCTACCTAAGCATGGTAAAGAGAGAACAGAACTGGGTTCTAATCTTGATTCTTTCAACTGCCCATCTTTATGACCTTGAGCAAGTCACATGTCTTTTCTGAGTCTCGGGTTCTTCATACACATACACAATGTTTCTCATCAGCTTGATTTAGGAATTAAATGAGATAACATGTAAAGCATAGTAAGAGGTCAGCAAACAGTAGCTATTATTAGCATTATTATTATATACCCTTAAGACTCGGTCAAGAGCCCTCCTCCTAGGCACCTGTCCTGACTACTCCAACTCTCAATCTCCTTCTCTCAACTCCTAGAGTCCTTACAGCTTGTTCTACATGATATTACATTTGAATATACCCTATCTTGTTCTTGTTGTTATTATTTTTTGCATGTCTTATGTGTCTGAAAAGATTTTTAAGTCTGCAGGTTTAATAACTGACGTCATTGAGTCTCTGCTCTACAAGTTATTAGCTGAGTGGTCTTGAGCAAGTTACTTAACCATTCTGTGCCTTGGTTTCCCCATTTGTCAAGTGAGGAAAACAGTACTTTTCTCATGGGTTGATAAAGAATTAAATGTCCTAGCGCATGTAAATTGTTTAAAATAGTACTTGGCACATAATAAGCACTCAATAATGTTAAGTAATATTATTATTATATTATTACTATTATTAAGCTACAGAAAAACAGCCATTCTTATTTCAGAAATAATACCCCATATCTGGGCAGTTAACCTTTTCCCAGATTTCCGATCTCACCTTCCAACCTTCTTGGCATTTTTGCCTTTCCAGAGCAAGTGAAAATAAGGTACTGGTTTAATCCCCAACAACACAAAGATCCCCAATACAAACATATAGATACAGATATGCACACCATCTTTTCTCTATGCAGCTTATATTTTTTACTCTTTATTCTCTGCCATAAAGAAAGCAAAACACATGCATTAAAGTTTCTAAATAACATAAATATTTTGCTTGACTTAAGGCACCTGTTCCACGCAGTGTGTTGATAGTTATCTCTATATGGATTTTCATCGATGTCAATGCTAGTGTGTTTTAATTGTAAATTCCTAAAGACAAAAATGATGTCCACTTAAGTCAATCAAACAAATTCTGGGGCACTTGGACTAAATTAGATGGAGTATTCAGAGAAGAATCTCACAAAAATTCAGAGAATGAGGAGGGACGAATGCAGACGGGTTTAGCAGGAGGTTTAGTGGGAGAGGAGACGGGTACAACTTTGAAGGACAAATAAAATTTTGAATTTTAGAAGGAAGATGAATGTTCAGGGTGAATGATATAAGCAAAGTGGAGAGACTAAGAAAAGATTAATCTGACTGAAGTAGAAAGATAATATTGGAGACTACTATGAAATGTTACAAATGTGTAAGACCAGAACACTTGAGACTGCTTTATTTTCATGCTTTATTCCTCTTGGCATCCCCAACATCTAGCACTAAGCTTGGCATATAGTTTATAATCAAATTTTGATTAAATTAAGCAAAATTACACTGTTTTTCACTATACTAAAGTGAAGAAAACTGACAGAACTGAATATCACTCAATAAATCATGAAACCGAAGGACATCAGAGTTCAACAAGGTATCTATGCCTTACACAGCACTACCCAATAATCCAGAAATATGTATTTATTCTGACTATATCACCATCCACAGACAAGTGCAAGAAATAAAACACACCAAATTCATGCTCATATATTCTCTCTTACACAAACACACATGCATGCGCACACACACACATACTCTCAGTGTCCCTAATCCACTGCCACACAGACTAAGATAACTAAAAACTTGAGTAAGGAATTAAGGAGCACCAAAGTTAAGACCCTTAACATCTAATCCATTTCGATGAAGGATTCTCAGAAAACGCTCCTGACTCCAAGTAATTGGCAGCCTGATCAGGCCCAGGGAACCATGAAAGAAATTTCTTTTCTTCTATGAGGTACTCATCCCACCAGGAGGGCTTGGGAGAAAATGAGAGAGAATTTAAACTCATTTGGCAAGGAAAGTAATATTTGGTATTGGCAACAGCAGCATAATCATATTGTACAGGAATACACAACATCTATGGATTGACCAGGTGATAGATTATACAGATGTGATTGTGAATCTAAGGTTTATTTACTGGATCTTCTGACTCACTGAAATTAATTAAGCCCCCTCTACCCATAATAGACCCAGAGTTTCCTGATCTCTACCACTTCCAACACTCTACAGCACTCTACACAATGACTAAATGACAGAACGATTGTATCTTTGAGATAGCATATTCAAATTCACAAGATACAGTGAGCTGCAACTAACATCAGGACTTGGGTACCAAATTTTAAACTTTACAGAAAAGTCATCCATTCTGTTTCTAAACGGCAGAATAAAACATATATAAAACTTCAAGTGATTTCTGATACCCTTTAATAAAATATTAAATGAAATCAAATCCTTCTAAACTTGCTAGCAGACAAATCATGAAATGCCAAATGATGAAGTTGAAAGTTCTTCTTCAGCCTAAAAATCTCCAGAAACTGCTTTTGACTGATGCTGCTAACATGACAAGAGGTCAGTAGTATGAAATTTGACATTAATATCTTAGCCTTATTCGTCTTCTCTGCCTCAGTGTCAAACAGGAACTAGATATCTGCTCAACGAGTCAATTCATGAGTAAATGAGTATTATAAAATACTAGCCTATTTTTATTCTATATGAAGGGTAACATAAAACTTATCAAGTAAGTTCTAAAACCTTTTGGGCAGCCCAGGTGGCTCAGCGGTTTACCACCGCCTTCAGCCCAGGGCCTGATCCTGGAGACCTGGGATCAAGTCCCACATCAGGCTCCCTGCGTGGAGCCTGCTTAATCTCTCTGCCGCTCTTGCTCTCTCTCTGTCTCTCTCTCTCTGTCTCTCATTAATATATTAAAAAAACTTTAAACCTTTTCCTTTCTTTTATATACCGATAATGTAAGAACTAAATTAATTATTAAATTTTAAATTATCTGTCTTTCAATCATGCTTCATAGCTCAAACATCACCAAGTACTTTAGCTAAAGTATGTGAACATGTGCAGTAATTTTGAAAAGAAGAACGGGGGATGCCTGGGTGGCTCCGTGGTTAAGCACCTGCCTTTGGCCCAGGGCATGATCCTGGAGTCCCAGGACTGAGTCCTGCATTGGGCTCCCTGCATGGAGCCTGCTTCTCCCTCTGCCTGTATCTCTGCCTCTCTCTCTTTCTCTGTCTCTCATGAATAAATAAATAAAATCTTAAAAAAAAAAAAAAAAAAGAATGGGAGAAGGCAAAGGTCACTGCCCATGTTGAAAACATATCCTTCCCTTTTCCAATGGAACAAGAAAATTTACAATAGCCTCTAGTTTCCTATAGGAACAATACCATTTTACTATGCCTAAAATTCAAGATTTTCATAATGTAATCTGGATTTACTCAACCAACCTTTTCCCTCAAACACATACTTTCTTCTTCAATTACATATTCTAGAGCTAACAAAAATATATTAGAACTTCTTAAACTCAATTTAGACACAATGTGAGCACTCAGAGCTTTTCTTAGAATCATTTTTAATGAGGTGCATGGTGGCAGAGACTGTGGAGTGTCTAACTCTTGATTTCAGCTCAGATCCTAATCTCAAGGTCATGAGATGGAGCACGAGGAGTCTGCTTGTGATTCACTTTTCCTCTCTCTTTGCCCCTCCCCCTGCTTGTGTTTCCTCTCTCTAAATAAATAATAATTTTTTTATTTTTTTTTTATTTATGATAGTCACAGAGAGAGAGAGAGAGAGGCAGAGACATAGGCAGAGGGAGAAGCAGGCTCCATGCACCGGGAGCCCGATGTGGGATTCAATCCCGGGTCTCCAGGATCGCGCCCTGGGCCAAAGGCAGGCGCCAAGCCACTGCGCCACCCAGGGATCCCCTAAATAATAATTTCTAACATGTACTTTACTTATTCTATTTTTTAAATTATCACATTTCTGAATTAACAACAAAATGTGCAAATAGGCCTCTAAAAAAAAAAAAAACAGAGCTCTAGCAAAATGAACTAAGGCAATTCTTAACACGTGCCTTCTATGCAACCAAGATGGTCTCCTTACTATCCAAACACATGTTTAGACTTTGCCTTCATGCTCTTTCCCTTGAGTTAAATGTCCTCTCTTCTTGTTGCTACCTCTCTAAAGTCTACATATCTTTCACAAGGCCCAACCTAACTCTTGCCTAAGTCTGACCCATAATCACCTTTACTTTTCATAGTACACCTGGCAAACTATGTTTCACTTAGCACTTCTTTCTATACTGTCTCTGAATTACTCTTAAATTTTATCAGTATAAATGTTATCTCACTAAGTAAGCTATTAGTTTACTGACAGCAGGGACAGTGTCTTTTGAAGGGTACAGGTCAGTTGTTCTGTAGAATGTCTTTCCATATGGCTAGTGTTTTCTCATAATTACAGAGTTAGGGATTCTTGCAAAGAATATCAAAAAGGTGATATACCTTCTCATCATATCATATCATATCAAGGAATACATGATTATCCACGTTTTATCTGCTTATGTTATGTTTGATCACTTTGCTGAAACAACAGTCTGTCAGTTTCTCCACTATAAAGTTAGTATTTTTCCTTTTACAAATTTTCTTCTTTAGAAACAAATAATTAAATCCAGCCTACACTTAAAGGGACAAAAGTCAAGTTCTACCTCCTAGAGAGAAAAGTATCAAAGAATTTATGGACATAAACTAAAACCACCAAAACAATTAATTCATAAATATTTGGGAGAGATGCTTTGAGGCTATGTAAATACCCAGTTGTACATTAAAGTCTCATCTATTTATTTTTTTTTTTAAGATTTATTTATTTGAGAGAGAGAAAAGGCAAGCAAGGGGAGTGAGAGAGAGAGAGAATCCTCAAGAGGGAGAGAGTCCTCAAGCAGACTCCTCAGCAAAAGCAGACCCTGATGTGGGGTTCCATCCCAGGACCCAGAGATCTCAACCTGGGCTGAAACCAAGAGTTGGATGTCCAACCGACTGAGCCACCAAAGCATCCCTCATCTATTTATTTTAACACTGATTAGTAGATCTTGCCTACAGCAATTATTACTGTTGTATTATAACAGTAATTTGGGACACTATCATTTATTTATTTGATATTTTACCATTCTTTGTCTAGTGTGAAACTAAACAGAGTAGGTAACCAATAAATACTTGTAAATGTAATCAAAGTTCAAGAAACCTTTATAAAACCTTTATTTTAAATAAAATGAGATAGCAAAAGGTAGGTAAGTTCAAGGCAAATATGTTTTTTGGCAATTGTGCTGTTCTTATGTCTTATGTCTTGATTGATGGCATGGTAATAGAAAAAAATTAACTACCTCACCTCTACTAAAACTGGGAAAACTTCCTGGAGAAAAGTGAACAACAGTTGTAGAGTACCTCAGAGTTTTAAAAATGCACTCACATTCATCATTTAGAATTTGAGAAGCTCTCTGAAGGGAAAATCTTCAAGATAAGGGAGATTTAAAAAAACTTCTGAAGTTTGTGAAAAAGTGCTATTAAACCAGGAATTCAAAAATCAGACATAGAAACTAAGTAAGGCTAACAAGGAAAAGCAAAAGTAAAGACAAAGAAGAAACAGATACAATATAAAACTAGTCTGAGTCCAGTGCAAGACTTTAAATCAGGGGAAAAAGTTGATTTAAATACATGGCATGAAATCAAGACGATTTAGACTACATAATAGTACATGGTTAAAATAATGAAAACTGTCATTAAAATAAGCATTAAGCGGTGGCCCAGCAGTTTAGCGCCTGCCTTCAGCCCGGGGCGTGATTCTGCAGACCAGGATCGAGTCCCACGTGGAGCTCCCTGCATGGAGCCTGCTTCTCCCTTTGCCTGTGTCTCTGCCTCTCTTTCTTTCTCTCTCTCTCTCTCTCTCTCTCTCTCTCTCCGACTCTCATGAATAAATAAATAAAATCTTTTTTAAAAAAATAAGCATTAAGAATGGACTTGTAAGACTATGCATTGAAGGTGAAAAATGAATAGAATCTTCATGTACAAATTCACTCAATTCTTCATTAGTCACCTCCATTTTCCTAGGGCTTTAACAGTATTCTTAACCCAATATATTTCAAAAATAGTTGCTGAAGTTCTATATAATGCTAGATATTTCAGAATATACAATAATTAGATATGGTCCCTTCCCACAAAAAAATTGCTTTCCAATTGTAAAGGTAAAACATTTAATGGAAAGGAAAACTTTTCATACACATGTGAAAAGTTAAAGAGCAAAATAAGGCAGATGGAGCCGAAAAAAAAACATAAAGAGTAAAAGCTACAACAGTCCAGAGAAAGAAGAGATCACTATGCAATGATATGCTTAGGAAAGGCTCTGAAAAAATAAAGAGCATAGGCATTTACAATGGGCCTTCAGGAATTGGGTAGTGGGTGAGATTTAAACAGAGCTAAGAGAAGGCATTCAGAGCAGAGATATGAGGCTGAACAAAGGTATGGGGATGAGATTATGAAGGTGCTTTAGGGAGAGTGAAAATCAAGTAAGATTGTAATAAAAAATAAATGAAAACACAGGATATAAAACGTAAGCCGAGACTGAGATGTGAAAGGCTTTGAATGTCAACTTGAGGAGCTTGAACATTTTCTGTACGCAATCCGTAAATAAACAAAATTTCTGGGTAAAAGAGTGATATAATGAATATAATATTTTAGAAATATCAACCTTGTTTTTGACACGCATAATAAGCAGTATACAAAAGGTAAGGCAAATGGTAAGATTCCAAGGTATGAAGAACAATCCTATTTTTCTTTCACTGTTACCATGTTTGTATGAAATTCAAGCTGCCTAAACATAGAGTAGAATAGATTACTGTATTAAAAGAGTAACCAAAGACTCTCCCAAAGTGATACATAAACAATGGTTTTAGAAAGTAGAGAAAATGCAATTGCACTAAAGCTTAGAAAGTATTTGGAAAATATAAGCCACATGCCTTGTTAATTGCACTCTTAATTCAGGGGGGAAACAACAACAAATCATATCAAAGTGGCAATATGAATGAATTAACCATAAAAGTGTATTTTTTACCCACACTGGAACTATTGGTTCATTTCACTGTTAGCATGTAACAAAACTAAAGTTTGGTCTCTTCTCTCATTACCACAAAAAAAAGTAAGCCCCTCTATGCTCTCCATCTCCATTCCTTAAAGACAATTCCCTTAATCCTCTCAGACAATTCCCTAATTCTCTTTTCATCTATATAAATTTGTCTCACTGAATCTTATTCACTCCTTAATTGCACTTTAAAATATTAAATTTAGAAATTTTCTGAAATTGCTCTTAATAAAAGTAAGATCCTTAGCCTTTACGTAGTGCTAACTGACAAAATATTTTACACACATTACTTCTTAAAAGCCTCACAGAAGCAATGCACAATAAGTATTATCATCATCCATATGCTATATAGAAGCAAGTCCAGAGCCACACAATTATAAGTGATAGAGCAAGGCCTGCAACACAGGCTTTCTAAGTCCAAATTCCATATTCCCTTCACTATAGCATTCAACTTCATGATGTGCCAAAAGGTGTATCTTATTTCCCAAAATGTATGTTATTACTCTGTACTATATTTAAGTCAATACATCTTGTTTTTAATAAGGGGCTTATGCCCAAGAGCCTATTACGGGGCCATTTACTAAGAAGACCTAATTATGTTTAAGATGTTCATGATGATGATGATAATTGTCACTGGGTGAAAAGTGATAACTAAAGTATAATGTTTGCAAAATTGCTAAGACTATACCAAAAACATTTTTGCCTTAAATTCTATAGTGCAACATGCAACAACAAAGACAATATGGGTTGATTTAAAGATATGTGACGATCAAAGGGCAGAATAGGGCATTCCTACTCTTTAATTCTACCAAGGCCTCAAATACTGATATATTTCAGAGCATCTTATTACCAGGGAGACATAAATCAAAAGGAGCTCAGCTAGGAGTAATAAAACAGATTAGTGTCTGGAAGTACAGACTTTAAAGAAAGTTTTAAAAGAACTAAATCCAGGTAGTCTAGATTTAAAAAAAAAAAAAAAACAGCTTTGAGGAAACTATTTTTTGAAGCTGACACACCAAAGACAGAATTATTTTGAAGATAGATGTTTTTAAAAACGCAAAAAGGAAATAACCGTAAATATTTGAAGAATATTTATAAAAGGAAAATTCAGGATAAATATGCTGGCAAAAACCTATGGGACAGAGACCTCTCTCCCACAAGTGTGGTAAAAACTACATTCCTAGAGATATCTAATACCAGGTTGGACAAAACAAGAAAAGGATTCCATATGGAAGGATCCTATACTAGCCCCTGAAGTGGTGGGAGGATTGAAGATGACCTCTTAGATCTTTTCCATTTCTGATTTTTTTTTGTTTAATTCTATGAAGTTTTATAGGGCACAGCCTTCTGCCAATTTCCTTTCTCCCCATGATGCCCACTTTCTCCTTTCACAAAGGGAAACAAATTGTATGCTTCATTTTAAGCAGATCTCATGTTCTCAATAAATTGGTAATATAATCCTAGGTACAAGTTGGGGGATAAAAAGGCCAATTCCTGTCATTTATTATGGTCCTTTTTCCCCCCCAGTGGTTCTTGGGGGCTCTTACAAGTTTTTTTCACAAGCCAAAGAAGTGGTAGTTCACATGGATTCCAAGAAGAGCTGTTTCACCAGGAAAACCATTAATATTCTCCCTTCTCTTCTCATGTCTGATCACAGAGCTGACAGTGACCCTGGGAGCTATAAGGCCCTGGGTCAAATTACCATCAGAGCTGCTGTTCAGGATTATCTTTTACCTTTCAACATTTTATGCTGAGTGACAGCAAAATCTATTGCAATCCACATTTTTATGGCAATGACATTTACCTTTGAAAAGACATAGCTTTAAACTCCTATACACTTTGGCAAATGTTGTAAGAGTAAGTCTTATTCACGCTTTAAACTCAAGAAGCCTCAGCCTTGCTCTCTTTCTCCATTCTGGCACTTAAAAAAAAATTTTTTTTTTCCCAGTCATCCTTGAAATAGATCCCACTATCTCTCCAGAATCTCCATTCAGTGAAACTCCAGAATATACATCAGCATTTCCTCATTTTGCTGATTTACAAGACAAGATGTAATAAACTCTATGGAGCTCTAAGAACCTGTCCTTGAGCCCTTTAAAAATAAAACTGAGGCTCACTTATGAAAAGGGACAGCAGGGCAGAGATAACCCTCCAAGAATGGACACCAAAGCCTCTTTTATACAATCTAAACAGTCTTGGTAGCTGAGGACCCACCAATTACCACCTGGACTATCTAAAAGAAATAGGTCTCCTTACCCACAAAGAAGATTCATATATATTAACACTACATCCCTTCAACAAAAATTTTAAATACCATTTTCATTTTTTTTCCTAGTAAAAATGAGACTGTTCAAACCTAAAAATATTGGGCTCTCGCACTGGCATATGATTAGGAGTTTTCAAACCCCTTCCAACACTTAACTCATTTGATCCTGACAAGAATAAAGGCTGGCATTTACAACCCCATTAAAAAAAAAAAAAAAAAAAAAAAAAAAAGACGACTCTAAGATTAGGCAACCTGAAGGAGAACCTCCTGTGGGGATTTTCAAACCTTGGCCAACAAAGGTTCAATCTAAAAGGGATTATTCAGAAAACTTTAAAGTGGATTTCACAAGAGACTGTATCATCCATACCCTCATCTCAGGAAAGCAAGAAATAAGAAAAACAGAAAGGCACTTTTTTCTAGAATTTTTACAATGAAACGTGACCCCGACCCATTAGTAGCCTATGAACCTGTCTGACATTTCTCAAGAAACCCACTGCATCTTCTCCCCATTGCACTGGCCAGCAACTGTTCCGCCTGCCAGATCTCGGCCTCGGAGCAAGGCGCGCGGCGAAAGGCCGGCAGCCGGGACGGGGACAAGCTGGGGACCCCCTCTGCGTAACCACGCCCGGGGTCCCCCACTCCGGTACCCCCTCGCCCGCAGCCACCAGCTTTACAGAGGAGCTTCCACCAGACTCCCCTCCTGGCCTGCGACCACCCCCACCCCACCCACCCCGCCGCACACACAGCGAGGGCTCGCTCCTATCCTCAAACTTCCCCACCCCGCTAGACTGGAAGCAAGTTTCTCACCATCCTCATAGTTTTTGAGATAGTAATCCGGACCGGGGCCCCCACGGCTTTTCGCCGGGTTCCTCAGGTTCTGGAACTGCAGGAAGTCGGTCCTTTTGCCCCCGAAGCGCAGAAAGGCGGGCGAAAGTCCCCGAGCCAGGGTGACCAGACGCTTGGAGCTGCAAGGGTAGAGAAAGAGAGAGGAAAGGATCCGGGGGGAAGGCGAGGGGGCGCGAGGCACCGACCAGGCCCTCTTCCCACTCCCCGCGAGCGACCTGGCCGAGGCTGGAGGCGGCGTCCCCCCCACCCGCCACCCCCCACCCGCCACCCGCCACCCGCCACCCGCCACCCGCCACCGCGCGGGCCCGGCATCTCGCGTGCGCCCGGCTCCCCGGGCTACGCCTCCCGCGCCCGGGCGGCCACGGCCCCCTCCCTCAGACAACCCGACGCCGCTCGCCAAAGGTACTTCTTTCCAAACCGTTAGTCTGTTTGTGAACACAGCGCGGGGGGGGGGGTGCGGGGGGGCACTTTTGCTAGGAGCGCGGCTAAGGCGCGGCTGCCCAGCTCCTGCCGCCGCCGGGAAAGCGCTCCTGGCGGAGACGCGCGGCGCGCGGACTGCGGGGTCCGACTTCTGCCAAACCTGGAGGCTGAGAGCCGAGGCCAGCCTCCGCCGCCGCAGGGGCACCGCAGCCCGCAGCCTCTGTGGATAAGGTGAAACCTGCCTCCTCTCTCAGACCAGGTACCTGAGGTCTAGTTTGTGGTGGTGGTGGTGGTGGTTGCTTTCCCTTAATGCTAAAGGTGATTTTCCTTTAACATTATCTTGTAACAACCGCGTCCACCTCCCAAACCCTGGACAAGAGATTCCCGGGGTAAATCCTTGCTTTTCTGGGAACTCTCCCCCTCCCTGCCTTGCGCGGTAAAAAGCAGTGTCTCTTCGGTCCCTTAAATAACTCAGCCTTGATTTGAGGAAAGGTAACGTACTCCTCTCCAACTCTCCGAGTTCAATTCCCATCTTTTTCATTCCTAACGTGGGGCCCTTTGGAAGCAAGCTCTGGGGAAAAAGTGAAGTTTGCCGAAACATGGAACCTGCTTGTCGGAGGATATTCGAGGAGCACCAGAAGAAAAGCATTTACATTTATTTAGGTTCAGGATTTCCATAAATAAATATTTTTAAAAGCCAAAAGCTACTTCAGGGCGGGGTAAAGAAGGAGCAGTGCAAATACTCTCAGTACTAAGGCGAGCGACTGTTAAATTCTGGATCTATCGGTTATTTTTAACGCTTTGCTGGTTCGGGTTCTGAAAATCCAAATCCAAATGTAGAAA